>NW_003852539.1:1887607-1895394 GCF_000181295.1 Otolemur garnettii | reverse complement strand
AAAAAAAAAAAAAAAAGAATAAAATACTTAAGAATAAATTTAACCAACAGGGCTAAAGACTTGTACACTGGAAACTGCAAAACAGTGCTGAAAGGAATTAAAGAAGACAAATAAACACAAAGACCACCAGTATTCATGAATTAGAAGACTAATATTGGTAAGATGACAATACTACCCAAATCCCTATCAAAATTCAAATGGCTTTTTAAATGTCTTAAAATGGTAAATTTTAAGTTATAAATAAAACAGGCAACAGGTGGATGTGTATCAGGATTTGACAGCCTCATTCAAACCATTTCACAAGAACACAAAAAGCTTCCTAGAGACTCTAAGAAATTTAATCTTTGGACTTTTTATAACAGGATCTTGCATAAATTTCCCAGCACAAAAGTTTACTTCTATACATGCAGTACAAAAATAAGACAAACACAATAAGCATGGTCCTCATTGAGTGATAAGAATCTAAGCAATAAACGTAAGGTGCTACAGAATGTGATAGTGACCATTTCAAAGCCTGCTATGCTATCATAGGCTTGTATTAAAAGGGCAAGAAATAACAGAATAACAATGTCCTGCCATGAAAAAAATCAGTAATAAAGTTGATCTGATATCGGGCAAAATCATATTATACAAATCACGACAATCTCCATTTAATTTCCACTTAAAAAGTAAAACATCACCAAACCACTAAAAGGTCAGAGAATAGTATCAAGTTAAAATTTATATTTCTGATATACTCCTAGAGCACAATGGGCATTCAATTTCACTTTGTCTGACTGACCTAAATTATTCCAACTATACTAACTGAGATTATTATCAGTATGTATGTTTTTATTAAACATGCCTTTCTATAAAACTAGCATTAGGAGGCAGAGACTATTACAGACCAAAAACTGAAAGGTTACAAGGAAAAGAGGGCAGAGACATTTCGTTAAAATAAGCTTTCATAACTTATGGAACCATCATAGGAGAAAGGAATCAACTATGTGTTAGGTACTTTAAAAACAACTTTTTATTAAAGTATAATATTCAAGCCAGGTGTAATGGCTCATACATGTAATTCTAGCACTTCAGTAGGATGAAGCAGGAGGTTTGCATGAGGTCAGGGGTTGAGACCAGGCTGGGAAAACACAGCAAAACCCTATCTCTATTTAAAAAAAAAAAAAAAAGTGTGATGATATATGCCTATAGTCCTAACTACTTAGGCTGAGGCAGGAAGATTGCTTCAGCCCAGGAGTTCAAGACTGCAGTGATCATGCTATTGTATTTCAGCCTGGGTGACAGAGTAAGACCCTGTCTCTAAAAACTAAACTAAAATACTAAAAAAGTATATATGATATTATGCCAAAAAGTAAACAAATGATGGGCGGCACCTGTGGCTCAAAGGAGTAGGGCGCCAGCTCCATATGCCAGAGGTGGTGGATTCAAACCCAGCCCTGGTCAAAAACTGCAAAAAAAAAAAAAAAAAGTAAACAAATGATAAGACTAAAAACTTTTACAACATGACTCCAAACTAAGAAATTGTTACTAGCATCCCAACTAATACCTCTGCATCCTCTTCCAGTCACTATTTCACCCAAGAGTAACCACTGTCTTCTTTTCTTTCATTTCTATCTCTGTAGAATAGTTTTACCTGTTCTAAACTTTATATAAGTAAAATTATATCACAGATACTCTTTTATGTCCACTTCCTAACATTTTATTTGTGAGATTCATCCATTGTGCCCCTGCTCTTTATCTTTACCACTTGATTTAAAGCAGCCAACATTTCTGGCATTACTGTTCCTATTTAGAGCTTTTATTAAAAGCTGAGGTTCTGGGCCAGACCTGGAGGTTCACTCTTGCAATCCTAGCACTTTAGGAGGCTGAGGCTGAAGACAGCTTGAGGTCAAGATCTCAACACCAGCCTGAACAAGAGGCAAGAGCCATCTCTACAAAAAATTAAAAAATTAACTGCGGGCAGTGCCTGTGGCTCAGTGGGTAGGGCACTGGCCCCAGATACTGAGGTGGTGGGTTCAAACCTGGCCCTGGCCAAACTGCAACAACAACAACAACAACAACAAAAAATAGCTGGGCATTGTGGTGAGCACCTGTAGTCCCAGCTACTTGGGAGGCTGAGGCAAGAGGATCACCTAAGCCCAGGAGTTGGAAGTTGCTGTGAGCTGTGACACCACAGCACTCTACCAAGGGCAATAAAGTGAGACTCTGTCTCTTTAAAAAAAAAAAAACTAGCTGGGCACTGGTGTACACTTGACCCAGCTAACTGGAAGGCTGAGGAAAGAGGATCATTTGACCCAGGGGGTTGAGGTTTCAGTGAGCTGTGACACCACAGCACTCTACCAAGGGCAAAAAAGTAAGACACTGACTAAAAAAAAAAAACAAAAACACAAAGTTGAGGTTCAGAAATTGAACAAGATTAATTAAGGCAAACAAGGGCATATAGCTTCTACATGCAAAGGCTAACATTAAAGATGGTCTGATTTCAAAGTCCATCCTCTTTTTGGTCTCTTTACATCTACCTAGTAGTATAGTTTAGAACAAAGAGAGACTTCATTCCCTAGTTTACTATCATAGTCTGTATACAATGTATATACGAGGCTTGGCAAACAGTCAAATTTTACACAAATGTAAGAAGTTATTATTAGTGCAAGGAAGGCCCTAACTATGGCAGGTGGTTTCAAATCTTTTGATTATGACCCAATGACTTAAATGTATGTGGTTTTTTACAAGTGTAAATTCCTAAAAACTTCACATTTTGCAGTAAGTATGCATTAAAAATGGGCTTGTGAGAAAAACAGAGTTAAGAATAGATTATAAAAACCCATGGAAATTTGTGTCCTTTACACAGACACACACCAGTTAAATTAGGCTCACTGAACTAAATTAAAAGGAAGAAAATGTGCTATCTATTTTAGAACAACTTCCAACTAAAATAATTTTTTAAAATTAAGCTCTAATATGTAATGGAACAAGTCTGTAGCTCTCCAGAACATTAAGCTTCTAAGAATGACTTATTCCCCCAAGGTTCCCTGGAGTGAAGATCTGAAGCATGTCACCATCTGTAGATAAGAGCTACTTAATAAAAGCTTTTCATGGTAACAAAATGAAAATCTGAGGTCAGACTCATATGGCTTTGGGGACCAATAAAAGATCATTAACCCCCTTATCATGTTTTTTTATCAGTTCATACACTTCCCAAGAAGATGTTTGCAAGATAGCCTATGCTACAAGAGACCAGGGACCTCAAGAACAGCTTTATCCTATTGAATCTAATAGGTTAGAATCCTGTAGAGAAAACTACCTCCTTAGACACAGTGTCTTGAGAGTAGATTAAATCTTCAGCAGCTTGGGCTATAGAGACAGGTAAATAAAGTAATTTGGGCTAATTGAAGAGTAGCATCCATAAGCCATTTTGTAAATTCCTCCCTAAAGTCTCAGGTTCTTATCTTTAAAAAAGTGTCTCCCTCACTAGGGCCTTGCCTGTGTCATTTATCCAGCACTATACCTCAACACTGGAACAGTGCCTGGTACAAGAGGAGGCACTCAATAAGTATTTATACATGAAATGAATGTATGCTAATTAGTCAGGGGAAAAAAGCACAAAACTCAAAAATTACATGACCAGAACAGTGACTAATTCTGAATTAAAAAAATTATACTTGTGTTGCTTGTAATTAGAACCCTTAAGTTGATTTCTGAGATAAAAACAGTTAAGGAAAATATCTTAAAATGGAAACAAACAGCACTTTAGTGTTTGTAAGTCCCTCCAAAATTCCACAGGATCAGTACATAAAGATAATGAGAAGATAGAAGGTGTTGAGAAACATAATCGTGAATATAACTTAGCTTTTCAAAGACTTTTCTGAATACGTCTCACAGCTTATCAAAGAAATCCATGTAACATTAAGGCAAATTCTGATTAAAGCAATTTAAAAGATATGCATTGAGATGACAAAAGATTTTTAAAATATGAGTACATAGCTACTAAGCAGTACTAGAAACTAGGAAAGACTGCCATCAAAGAACCAGAAACTTTGCAGAATTACTATCACATAGAATCTAAATACCGCTTTATAATGGAGAAAATCAATCAAAGCTGACAGCCTCTAACTAGATAAAGGCAAAAGACTCTATTTACTCCATGGGCATACTAAATAGTCCAGTTTTTCTGAAAAACAAACCAGCCAGCCTAAGCTCAGAAACAAGAAACGGAAGTTAATTAAAAGTATTGAGATACCTGATATTTTAAGAACCGTATTTGTCATTCCCCTACTCTATGCACACAAAGCCTCTAGATGGAGAGTTTGCCACTAGGCAGAAAATATACAGTATTATTGTTATTAATATTGAAAGACACATACTTTTTTTTCCCCACAAATAGGACTCATTTGTCATTATTAAAAGCCTGAATTTTAGGAGATCTAATCAAGATGGCAGCCGAGTAGCAACTTCTGTGTAACTAGGCGCAGTGAGAGTGGGGAGAGAAGACTCCAGGCATCTCTGGCCAGTGGGTTTTGCCCAGAGGCTGTCCTCTGGTGACCCAGGAAGTCAGTGAGAGACTTCTGGACCCCACGAGGAGGACAGAAGTGGTGGAAAACCAGCAAGTAGTGGGTGCCCATTTGTTCGGTCAGAGGCTGCATGAAGTTGTACCTAAAGCAACAGCAAGACTGCAAGCGGGAAGAGCCTTGCCTGGGGGCTTTCGGTTTTTCTGGATTGGGGCACTCCATTGAACTGCCTTGGGAGACCTTGTGCAGGTGTGCAGATGACTCTGGGCACTATCTGGGGCCCCTGACTGAGCTGCTGAGCTGGTAAGGAGCTAATGCATTCAGCTGTGGTCTGCCCTCATGGCAACTATGGGGAGCTGCCCCTGCGTGTTATAGTGCAGGGATTGGCCCAGAGTCCTTGGGCGAGTAACCTAGTGACTGAGCTGCCCAAAGGTGGGGGCTAAGATGCTGGGGAAGTGCAGAGATCCAAGTGTCTGGCAGATTAACAGCCTTGGCCTCAGGGGCATTGAGGGAAACTGGATTTGGCGCACTGGATAAGAAGGCAGCCATGCCAGGAGAGATCACAGGGATAAGTGCTTTCCTTGGAAAGCTTCTGCTTGGCCAACATTCATGGTCTAGAGTGTCTTTTAAGTGGGCTGAGGAGACATTTGGGCTCCTAAGCCTGCAGAGTCTGTGAAATCAGCTGAAGCCTCTAGTCTCTATCTTGTACAGCTGTATCAACATTGGGATTAACTTCTCATTCCTCAGAAGATCACCTGTTGCCCGGATAGTATTTACCAAGATATATATACTGTTTGGTTTTTTGGTTTTATGGTTTTTATTTTCTTTTTAATTTCAACATTTTTTTTCACTATTCTAGTTTAAATACAATCTTCCATTTTTGCCTTCTTTAATAATTAGAATTTCGTTTTTGCCAGTGTTTCTGCCCCGATTATTTTTTACCCCCAATTTTATCCTATTAGAGTTTTTGCTTGTTTGTTATGGTTTGATTTATAGTATTTTTGTCTTTCCTCTCTACCCGGTGGAGGTGAGGTACTGTGTCTGAGCCGGCTAGCAAAGAACTGTTGACCTTAAGAGAATAACCCAACCTGGAACTCCCAAAGGTTGTGGGTATTTGAGGGTGGGTCATAGTACCTTATATACACCTATATTACTCCTGTTTCTTTCTTTTGGTGCCTTTCTTCTTTTTGTTAATTCTTCCTTTTACTCACCCCCTCTTCTTTCTTCTTTTTTTTTTTAATCTTTTTTCCCTTCTTGTTCCTCAATCTTCTCATCCTTCTGGTCTTACACCAAAAGGACTCATTAAAACTTTAGGCCAGCGGCATAGTAACTTAGAGCAAGAAATGGTGAAAGGAAAATTAGGGTAAGGAAACAGATATAAGAAAGCACTCATGAAGAAGAATCAGCAGAAAAATCCTGGCAACATGAAATGCCAGTCCAGAATAACCCTTCTAAGGATCATGAGGTAGCTACAGCAGAGGATTCCTCCTATAAAGAAATGTTAGAAATGACAGAAGGGGAATTTAGAATACACATGATGAAAACAGTGAAGGAAATTGCTAAGAAAGTGGATAATAACCAAAAGGAAATTCAAAAACATAATCAAATAAGAGATGAATGATACGAAGAATACAGAAAGAATATAGCAGAGCTGAAGGAACTGAAGCAGTTAATTAGGGAACTCAAAGATGCAATAGAAAGTATCAACAGATTTGACCATGCTGAAGTAAGAATCTCAGAGGTAGAGGATAAAGCTCTCGAGATAACCCAGATAGTTAAAGTGGCTGAAAAGAAGAGAGAGAAAGCAGAACGTTCACTGATAGAATTGTGGGACTCGATGAAGCGTTCAAATATACGAGTTATAGGTATCCCAGAAGGGGAAGAATGCCCCAGAGGAATGGAAACCATACTAGAGAATATTATAAATGAAAATTTCCCAAATATCACTCAAGATTCTGTCATACTCCTTTCAGAAGGATATCAGTCCCCTGGTCACCTCAACTCAAATAGACCTTCTCCAAGGCATATTGTGATGAATTTATCTAAAGTCAAGAGAAAAGATTTTGCAGGGTGCCAGGAGTAAGTGCCAATTGACCTACAGGGGCAAACCTATCAGGGTGACTGTGGACTTCTCTAACGAAACCTTTCAAGATAGAAGACAATGGCCATCTATCTTTAACCTACTTAAACAGAACAATTTCCAGCCCAGCATTCTATATCCCGCTAAGCTTTAAAATTGATGGAGAAATCAAATCTTTTGTTGATATGCAAACACTGAGCAAATCTGCCACAACAAGACCAGCTTTACAGGAAATATTTCAACCTGTCCTACACACCGATTATCACAATGGACCTTCAGCAAAGTAAACACCCAGAAATTAAAGGACAGAACTTAGCTTCCACAATGATGCAAAAGACAAAACTAAGCAATGGACGTTCACAAAATAAGATGAATAGAACGTGATCACACTTGTCAATTATCTCAAATAAATGTCAATGGCTGGAATTCCCCACTGAAGAGGCATAGATTGGCTGATTGGATTAAAAAACACAAGCCATCTATTTGCTGTCTGCAGGAAACACACCTCATGTCAAAAGACAAATTAAAAACTCAGAGTTAAGGGTTAGAAATCAATTTTTCAGGCAAATGGAAGTCAGAAGAAAAGAGGGATTGCAATCTTATTTTCAGATACATGTGGATTTAAAGCAACTAAAGTTACAAAAGACAATGATGGTCACTTCATATTGGTCAAGGGAAAAAATACAACAACAAGACATTTCAATTCTAAATATTTATGCACCCAATTTAAATGCTCCTAGATTCTTGAAACAGACCTTGCTTAGTCTGAGTAATATGACATCCTATAACACCATAATAATAGGGGGCTTTAACATCCCTCTCTCAGAGCTGGACAGATACTCTAAACAGAAATTAAACAAAGATATTAGAGATTTAAATGAGACCCTAGAACAACTGTGCTTGATAGACATATATAGAACACTCCATCCCAAAGATAAAGAATATACATTCGTATCGTCCCATGGGACATTCTCCAAAATTGATCATATCCTAGGACACAAAGCAAACCTCAACAGAATCAAAAGAACTGAAATTCTACCTTGCATCTTTTCAGACCACAAGGCACTAAAAGTGAAACTCAACTCCAGCAATAATGCTCAACCTCACACAAAGGCATGGAAGTTAAACAACCTTATGCTGAATGATAGTTGGGTGCAGGAAGAAATTAAAAAGGAAATCATTAACTTCCTTGAGTATAACAA
>NW_003852539.1:1885205-1887587 GCF_000181295.1 Otolemur garnettii | reverse complement strand
CAGAAAGAGAGCACATCAACAAACTCACAAGCCATCTGATGGAATTGGAAAAGAAGAACAATCTAAGCCTAAACCCAGCAGAAGAAAAGAAATATCCAAAATTAAATCAGAGACCAATGAAATTGAAAACAAAAGAATCGTTCAGAAGATTAATAAAACAAGGAGTTGGTTTTTTGAATGATAAAGGGGAAATAACAACTAATGTCACAGAGATATAAGCGATCATCTCTGAATACTACCAGAAACTTTATGCTCAGAAATTTGATGTGAAGGAAATGGATCAATATTTGGAATCACACTCTCTCCCTAGACTTAGCCCAGAGGTAATAGATCTCATGCACTGAGACCAATTTCAAGCACTGAGATCAAAGAAACAATAAAAAATCAAATCTCCCAACAAAAAAAATGCCCTGGTCCAGATAGCTTCACACCAGAATTCTGTGAAACCTTCAAGGAAGAGCTTACTCCTATACTACAGAAATTATTCTAAAAGATTGAGGAGGAAGGAATCTTCCCCAACACATTCTATGAAGCAAAAATCACCCTGATACCAAAACCAGGAAAAGACCCAACTAAAAAGGAGAATTTCAGACCAATTTCACTAATGAATATAGATGCAAAAATTCTCAGTAAAATCTTAGCTAGCAGATTACAGCTTATCATCAAAAAAGTCATACATCAGGATCAAGTAGGTTTCATCCCAGGAATGCAAGGCTGGTTTAATATATGCACGTCCATAAACGTAATTCACCATATCAACAGAAGTATAACCAAAGACTACATGTTCCTCTCAACAGATGCAGAAAAAGCATTCAATAAAATCTAGCATCCTTTTTTAATTAGAACACTGAGGAGGTACATTTCTTAAACTGATCGAAGGTATCTATGACAAACCCACAGCTAGTATTTTACTAAACGTAGTAAAACTGAAAGCTTTTCCTCTTAAAACTGAACAAGGTTGTCCTCTGTCACCATTACTATTCAACATTGTGCTGGAAGTTTTAGCCAATACAATTAGACAAGACAAGAAAATAAAGGGCATTCAAATGGGAGCAGAGGAGTTTAAACTCTCCCTTTTTGCTGATGATACAATCTTATAGCAGGAGAACCCCAAAGACTCAACCACAAGACTCTTGGAAGTCATCAAAAAATGCAATAATGTCTCAGGATATAAAATCAATGTCCACAAGTCAGTTGCCTTTATATACGCCAACAACAGCCAAGATAAGAGTTTAAGGACACAGTTCCCCTCACCATAGCCCCAAAGAAAATGAAATAATAGGAATATACCTAACAAAAGAGGTGAAGGACCTCTATAAAGACAATTATGAAACCGTAAGAAAGCAAATAGCAGAGGACATCAACAAATGGAAGAACATACCATGCTCATGGCTGGGAAGAATCAACATTGTTAAAATGTCTATAAGTCCCAGAGTAATTTACCAATTCAACGCCATACCTATTAAAATACCAACATCCTACTTTCAAGACTTGGAAAAAATGATTCTGCATTTTGTATGGAACCAGAAAAAACCCCGTATAGCTAAGGCAGTTCTTAGTAACAAAAACAAAGCTGGGGGTATCACTATACTAGATTTTAGGCTGTACTACAAGGCCATAGTGGTCAAGACAGCATGGTTCTGGCACAAAAATAGTGACATAGATATTTGGAATCAAATAGAAAACCTGGAAATGAAACCAACAACTTACAGCCACCTAATCTTCAATACACCAAACAAGAGCACCCACTGGGGGGAAGACTCCTTATTTACTAAATGGCGCTAGGAGAACTGGATATGCACATGTAAAAGACTGAAATTTGGACTTACACCTTTCTCCACTCACAAAAATTGATTCAAGATGGATAAAGGACTTAAATTTAAGGCATGAAACAATAAAAATCCTCAAAGAAAGAATAGGAAAAACACTGGAAGATATTGGCCTGGGGATAGACTTTATGAGGAAGACTGCCATGGCAATAACAGCAACAGCAATAATAAACAAATGGGATTTAATGAAACTGAAAAGTTTCTCCATAGCCAAGGAGACAACAACCAAAGCAAATAGACAACCAACTCAATAGGAAAGGATATTTGCATATTTTGAATCAGACAGAAGTCTAATAACCAGGATCTATGCAGAACTTCAACTAATCTACAAGAAAAACATCAACAATCCCATACATCAATGGGGAAGAGAGATGAACAGAATCTTCTCTAAAGATGATAGATGAGTGGCTACTAAGCATATGAAAAAATATTCATCATCCCTATTTATTAGAGAAATGCAAAACCACCCTGAGGTATCATCTAACCCTAGCAAGAATGGCCTATATCACAAAATCTCAAAACTGCAGATGCTGGCATGGATGTGGAGAGAAAG
>NW_003852539.1:1876938-1884692 GCF_000181295.1 Otolemur garnettii | reverse complement strand
CCAAAAAAAAAAAAAAAAAAGAAAGAAAGAAAAAGACTGTCTCTACAAAAAAAAGTAATAATTAAAAAAAATAATGGAGATTTTTACAACACTTGTACTAACCTAGATGGAGGTGGAACACATTATCCTTAGTTGAAGCATCACAGGGATGGAGAAGTAAGAATCTTATGTATTCAACTTTGATCTGAAGACAATTAATGACAATTAATGACACTGAAGGGCATGCGGGAAGGGGAGGCCAGACAGAGAAGGAGGGAGGGGGTGTGAGCAAGGAAAAAAAAAAAAAAAGAAAGAAAGAAAATAGTGACTAATTCTCATATAAATTGTATTTAATTTTGATCACATTACTTAAACATTAATTTTTAATTCAACATGTTAATATGTTGTTTATTATATTGCATCATTTATAAGTGAAATATGTCTGTAATTTCCCCTTTACAATATTTTCACCAATTTTAATATCAGGTGGTATCCAGATTAAGTAGAATATTTTGAAGTATTTCTTTTTCTACTGTCTGTAAGATTTGGCATGATCTGTTTTTTTGAAATTATCTTTTACTTTTATTTATAAATATCAGTTGTCTATGTTTTTGAGACTTTGAAAAAAACAAAATAAGAAGTTAACTGATCAAAGTATTCTATAATAGACATACTCCTATCTGACAATGTGAATGTTACTTTCTTTGCATTATTACTATTATTATTGCTTAATATTTTGTTGCAGCAATCGTCTGATTTCTTTTCTGAATGTATTTATCTTCATTTGTTCTTGATGAGGTTTTGTTCTCAGTCCTTATGTTAAACATCGTTATTGTCATTAAAGCCTTTTTAATTGTGAAGGCAAAAGTGGAAACCTAATATATACATGTATAAGAAAAATTTAAAAAATAATAAATAAATAAAAGCCTGGATTTTAAATAGATCTTTGGACTGGTTCATATCCATCAGCTCATTCAACTTTAGCACTTGTCTTTTCCCCAGCAGTTTTTCCAGAACTGCTACCTTCACCATGAAGCTCCATGAATTTTCCCAATTCAAACTTGGACTTCTTCAACATTTTTATTTTTCTAATGAAGACATCATGGAGAGAACAGATAGATTGGCAAGATTTTTCTATGTCTTTTCCAAAGCCATCTGGAATTAATTTACTGATTACTTCTTTCAAGTCATATGCATCTCTTCGGTCATGATTTCCATCACTTTCTTCCAGATTTGGCGAACCTATTGGTGCTGGGTATAAGAGGTCTTCTATATCTGATTGTTTACACTGACAATGGATAGTAAAACCAACACAGAACAGATGAAGCAAATAACCATCAGCAGTCTTGACATTAACATGAGCTTCAATCATAAACTGCCATTTTTTAACCATAGAGCACACTTTGTCATGGATTAAGATCCATACCATGGAAGTTAGGCAGTTTTTGCACTGAACATCTGTAGTAATCAGCTTGAATTTTCTAAATGCAACTTCATCATTCTGCAGATCAGCAAGACCCACTTCAAACACACAATTTTCGAGGCCATTGGACGCAATTTTGGTTCCTTGAGTCCTGGTGACAAGTGTTTTTCCAGTATTTCTTGTACTGAACATAGCAGGTGCCTTCACATCATAACAATCTTTCTTAGAAATGGATCAACCACTTTCTTCTTGGCTCCTTTTTGTCACCTTTTGTAAGGCGCTTGTTCTTGCCAACTGCCATGGTAGTGCATAGAGAGCCAAAAGGCAAGATACATACAAAGCAGAAAAAGACAAGGATTAATATAAAGAACCTATTCTAAATGTCCCACTGAAAATAGATTAAGTGAAGATATTCTCCAGAAAATGAAACAGGATGATCTGTGCGCCAGCAGATGAATTAAGCCTACAAATGGTAGCTGAGGAACACAAATAGTATAGATAGATCCACATACTGAATAACCTGGTAAATAAAATTCATCACAGGTACAAAGCCATGTAAGTAGGAAAAGTATAATTTAATTTAAAAAATTTGAAATATATTTGCATCCTTGATCCCGAAGTTAGTTACTAACCTCTTACGAAATAAAAGTCCCAAATAATCACCAGAGAAATTTCAATACTGCTGAAATATAAAGGGAAGATAAATAGATATGTGATATTTACAAGTAATGGTAAAATTTAGGTGGTAGACATAATAAGGTTTTTCATCGTAAATCCCTTTCACTTTTATAGTATGTTTGTGATGGGGTTCAAGATACACTATCGCCAAAACATTTTAAACTGAAGGAATTTGAGAAAATAGAAGCAAGGAAGTCTGAATAGGTCCCACTATTCAGGTCCCTTCACCTCCTCCGCATTAGGTCATAAATCTCAGGAAGAATTTTCTGACCTGCCTATGAAACAGGTCATTAAGAGCCTCATGTGAGAGATTCCCTCCCTATTACCCACAGGAAGGGAGCTGAAGACACAGAGATGCCAGGAAGAATCTGAACAAACAAAATTTACTAAGTTTCCTGGTGGTTTACTGCTAGAAGATCATACTCCCCTAGTCCACTTCTATTTCTCCCCCCCATCCACTTCATTGGATCAAACCTGGCATTAAAAATACACAAGTTTAAACCATTTCTTGGGGTTTTCATTTCCTTATGTAGGCTCCCATGTCACGTAAACTAAAATAGTTGTTTTCTCTTGTTAGTATGTCTTTCATTATAGGGGCCTCAGCTGTGAACCTAGGATGGGTGAGGAAAAAATATTTTCCTTCCCTAAAACTGCACCCTCGGCTCAGCGCCTATAGCTCAACCGGCTAAGGCGCCAGCCACGTACACCTAAGGTGGCGGGTTCGAATCCCCAGCCCGGACCCGCCAAACAACAATGATGGCTGCAACCAAAAAATAGCCGGGCGTTGTGGCAGGCACCTGTGGTCCCAGCTACTTGGGAGGCGGAGGCAGGAGACTCGCTTGAGCCCAGAAGTTGGAGGTTGCTGTGAGCTGTGATGCCACGGCACTCTACCCAGGGGGACAGCTTGAGGCTCTGTCTCAAAAAAAAAAAAAAAAAAAAAACTGCACCCTCAAAAAAAAAATTCTATATTATTTCAGTGAAGCTCAACAGCAAAAAGACTGAAGGAAAGAACAAACATTTACTGTTTGCATTTTTTCCACTTAATGACCATTGCATCACAACAAATCTAAAAGTTAGGTGCTATTATCTCAATTACACATGTGCACCTGCATATATACATGCATACACCTGAGGCTCAGGGAGTAACTTAACCAAGTCACTTGGCTATCAGTGAATATTAAACCCTATCAAGCCTGGGATCAAAATATGTATGTTTAAAAATCTATCTGAAATCTAAATCATCTGTATCATTTATTTTCTACAGGTATCCAGGAAAGTGATTCTATCTCAGCTTTACAATAAGAATGTTAAATATACTTTATAAAACATAACAATATCTATTATGTAAAATGTAAATAACTTAGCTTAAAGTCCTTTATATAATAATTTTCAAAGTCATCTGATTTGCACATTGTCTTTATTTGTATTAGCTATTTGTATACATCTTTTACACTTCTTTTAGCACTATAATTCACTTGAAATTAGGATCCAGATCTGATTCACTTCTACATTCTTTGAAACAGCCTCAGAGAGTAATTATTTAGTAAATGTTTACTTAAGGAAAGAATGTGATCTTCACAATAAATACACAAGATGCCTAAGACAATTATTCACATTACTCTTATTAAAAACTCAAAGAAATGGAGGCAGAGCAAATTCTGATGCTATTTCTCAGCTAAACAGCTCATTTGTTGAGTAAGGGCTCCAATCTTTTCCTAATACACCAAACTAAAAAAAAAAAAAAAAAAAAAAAAAGACAATAAGCCTGATTCTCTAAATGTGGGTCTGACAGGATGTCTAAATGAAAAAGCTTTAATTATATTATTTTTTAAATGTATGGAGATTCTGAGATATGAATCTTAATATGGATATAAAATGTCTATAACTTTCTGATCTCTGAGTTTTACTGGGACAGACAGTAGAAGGAAAATGAAAGTGTTTCTTAAAAATTCCTGACTTGGTTATAAGTTACCTAAAGCTCAACAACAACAACAACAATTGAAATATAACATTTATACTTAGTTCTTTGGATCATTTCCAGGCACATGTTATTTCACGATTTTCCATAGTATCCAGTGAGAGATTACTATTCCTACTTCACTAATAAAGAAGTTTCAGAGAGATTTAAGAGTTAGCAAGTGATTGAATTGGGATTTGAAATAATCTAGGTCATCCTCTTTGCACTATGCTGCATTTTACACAGACTTAGTCAATAGTCTTCTAATTAGTTTCTCTCCACTTCTATTCCATCTTGTAGTATATGGCAACCAGAGTAATCCTTCTAAAATGAAAATTTGATTATGTGACTCCTCAGTATAAAACCCTTCAACAGATCCATGTTGGCTGAAGGATAAAATCCACCCAAGTCCTTGGCATAGCAATTCATATATAGCATGTCAAAACATAAACCCTTTAGGATTGGGCCCCTTACTACTTCTCCAGCTTCATCTACTGCTCATTTTGTCCTTTTCTGTATCTTCGTTCCCTAAGTTATTCCAAATGATTTGCAGTCACTCACGTATCTACGTGGAGTTCTAAGTTGTCAAGTTGGGTTTGGAATGTTAAAGGTGGCTCACCCATGGCACTGCTAGTGAGAGTCTAATTCTAGTGATAAATGATAGATGTTAGTTGCTCTACTATACACCAAACCCAACTTAACTTACACCTAATCCTTCAAAATTTAATTCAGAAATCAATGAATCCCCTCTTCCTCACCTTTCCTATCTCTTTTCCCTAGACGACCATTTCCTCTTGTATAGTATATTTATACCTGCTTCATACTTAGACCATTTAAATTTCATATTTTAATTATTTGGTCATATACCTTTTTTCTCTATTTAATAGTGTAGCCATAAGGGATGTCTTATTTATCTTTACATCCCTAGGATCTAATATACTGCCTAATAGTAGTAAAAATCACATACATGTTTGTTAAGTTAAATTTAAATATATTCAACTTAGAAAGTACACAAGTGTTAAAACAGAATTTGGATTTTCAGGTTGGGGATAAAACCTCTTTAACTGAACTGTGTATAGTGGCAGTTACCCTAAAGGTCCCTGCTAGCACTTCGTGCCCCAGCTGGGCCTCCAGAAGGTTCATCACTTTCACATTACCACTGTGGCAATTTACTAATGAGCTCACTAGAACCAAGACAAATTGAAATGACAGTCCTGACAACCAACATCTCTTATTTATCACTAAAGCTAGTCTCACTAGCATAAGCCTTCTCCAATACAAGACAATTTTTAGAGAATATGTTGTAAGAGACCTATAAACACTATGATTGTCAGGAGGAGAAATGCTCATTCAGATAGGCAAAGGATGTGTTCTTGAAAAATAACTCAAAACTGAAAACAAAGGTATCTGTCACAAGCAGCGGTAAAGGACCTATTATGTAAATCACCATTTATGGGTCTATTGTCTATCCTAGGGGCCAAGTGCCACTGGGAGTCTTCTAGTTTCACACAATGGAGGCAGGTGTTACCACAGTGTGCATGAAGAGGAAACCAAAAGCCAGAACTAGGCAATATGACAGAAGGAAGGTGTGTAAAACTGAAGTCCCCTACCCTTCTAAAAGTTTGAAGACATTTATCCTTACAGTTCTGAAGGCTAGGAGTCTGAAAGCAAGGTATTGCTCTCTGAAGCCTACAGGGGAAGATTCTTTCTCACTTCTTCAGGCTTCAGGTAGCCCTAGCAATCTAATATAGATTTTGGTAAGAAGATGAAGGTGCTGCTCTAACAAGTACTTAAAAGTGAGAAAGTGGTGCGTGTAATCCTAGCACTTTGGGAAGCTGAGGTCAGAATACTGGGAATTCAAGACCTACTATCTCTTCAACCCAATCTAGGCCTTTTCTATCAAGAATCTTAGAATTTGGTGGTGCCTGTGGCTCAAGAAGTAGGACACTGGCCCCATATACTGGAGGTAGCAGGTTCAAACCCAGCTCCGGCCAAAAACTGCAAAAAAAAATCTTAGAATTATTTGATCCCCCTACTCATTACCCCATTCCAAAGCCACTTCTTTTTCTTCTTCTTCTTCTTTTTTTGAAAAGGGTCTTGCTTTATCACCTAGGCAGAGTGCAGTGGTGCCATCATCATAGCTCACTGCAACCTTCATCAATCCTCCTGCCTCAGCCTCCCAAGCACTTGGGCTTACAAGCATATGCCACCATACCTGGCTAGTTTTTCTGGTTTTTGTAGAGATGAGGTATTGTTCAGGATTGGTCTTGACCACATTTAAAGCTCTCCCTAACTCCACAAGAAAAAGAAATTAAATAATATTCTACTATACTGCTTTTAACCACTACACTAAACTTTCTCTTATATACCAAGGTTACATAATAAAGAATTTGTTTGGTCTCTGTCCCAGGTTCCTGGCATAGAGCTAAAACCCTTGGGATTTTCTTATTATACATGAGCCCATGGGAGCATACCTAAGTTTTCTGCTAATGGAATAACTCAGATAAGAGTTAGTTACCAGAGGGCAAACCATGTAAGCAGAGAATTGGGGTTTTCAGTAAGCCTGATTTCTGGGGAGTAATGGGGGCCTGGAGATTGAGTTAGCAAATATACCTAAATAATATAACCCAAAACAAGACTTTTGACACTGAAGCTCATTGCAGTTTCCTAAATGATGAACACAATGGTGTGCTAGAAGGGTAATAGTCCTGATTCCATGGAACAAGGACACCGAACTTCTGCATTAGAGACTCTCCCATATAAGAGTTTGGCTCCCTAATTTGTATCTTTTACAATAAACCTGTAATCATAAGCATAGCACTTTCCTAAGTTCTGTGGGTTGTTCTAGTGAATTACTGAACCTGAGAGAGGTCATGGGAACCCTCTAAATTTAGAAATGTGGGTGGTCTGGATATTACACTGAGGCTGGCATCTGAATCATGGACAGTGCTGTTGGGGACTATGCTCTCTGAAACTTGTGGAGTCTGATGCTAACTCTGAGCAGTTAGTGTCAAAACTGAAATGCAACACATTAGTTGGTATCAGAACAGTTAGGGTTACAATGGAGTATCATAAATGAGTCCTGTGGTAGCTCAGTATACCCAATGGTGATCAGTGAGAGTAAACTGAAAAACATGCCATAAAAGATATTAAGTGACTTAGTCTTCAGATATTTGCTTTCCATACAACCATTCTTTCATACATTATACATTAATCAACAATCAAACTTTTTCTCATATGCAGAATTGGGCTTTCCATTATTTCTCTCAAGAAATAACAATTTTGAGCTGATAGATAGTGACATGTCTATTAGAATAAAGAGCTGAGGTACTTGCCAGGTCTTTGGGGGATTGGGACTTACTTGCTCACACAAGACAAGGACACATCCCCAGTTGCAGGACCCTTTGCCTGATTCAATCACTCCTCACTGACTACACATTGTAGTAAGCACCAATTACATTGTGGGGAGGCAGAAGTTAAGAGAATTTATTTCAGGGAACATGTACATATATTTAGGACTACCTCCAACTTGGTGGCTCATGGAATGATAGATAATTTTCCCAAAAATGTTCTTTATGTGAATTAAACCTTATAAATAATTGAAATACAAACAGTATTTTTTAGTGAGCCATTAAAACCAATATGTTTAGCGCAATGACTAATTCAAATAAGAATTGATTCTGATGATGGTGTTTTTTTTTTTTTTTTTTTTTTTTT
>NW_003852539.1:1859133-1876060 GCF_000181295.1 Otolemur garnettii | reverse complement strand
AAAAAAAAAAAAAAGATTTTAAAAAACCATGACGCCACATATTCAATCCTTTCCAATGCCATCTTGACATGGGTTGGAACCAGGACTATGTCATCAATTTTTGGTGTAATGGAAAGCTTAGTTGGAGAGAATACAGATCAAATTCTGTATATGGTGCTTCATATACCTATAAACAGAAAGTGAGAATGGGGACTGAGACTGTATAATAGGATTACATGACTCAGCCACTTCCAGAGGACATTTTGTTGAGATGAAGAGTCACTGATTTAAGATGATGGGGTAGTAGGAAAAACTGCGGGAGGATACTGACCAACTACAATCTGGTCCAAATCATATAATTTAACCCTTAATTTTATAATAGCTCTTATAATCTGAATTCTCTAAGAATTAGTCCTAAATCTCTGTAGGGTAAAATCCTGGAAGGTTCTCAAATGAGTCAGAGATTTCACCATAATCTATCAGTGGAATCCGGACCCTCCCAGAAATACTTCATCGTATAGGGATGTGCTACTTGGTCTGACTTTAACTAGGGCATTTCATAGCTTTATAAAAGAGACATTAACTTGTTGAAAACTGATTGTAACACAAGTAATTCCTGTCCAGTGAAGTGCAAACTATGTCCATGAAATGTAACTGATTAATGCTCTACAGATATTGGTGAGATTTATACCCATTTGTAAATTAATTCAGTAGTCCCTGCTATAGGTATGTGGTACTTTGTGTTCTCTTCTGAATGTGGAACTTTGTGTTCCACCTTTCTGTTTCCCATATAATTTACGAATTAAGATTCTGTTCATTTTATATTTGATGAGAGTCATGATTTTACCTATTTTTAAGAAAATTATCCTTCAAAATCCCTAACAGGTCTTTAAATTTCACTGGGGGCAGAACCTTGTCTTTTAATGTGCTATGGTAAAAATAAAAGTAGATTTGGAAAAGGCTTGGGTTTAATCCTTATTCAACAAATACTGATTACATATGATGCAAGCTAATTTGCAGTGCCATCTCTAATTGTCAATGGTTCATATATTATATGGGATAATTCTTGCCTTGTCAACTTTCAAAGACCTCTGTCATTCACAATGCCATCAAAGTAGTTTTCCTGCCTTTGCTCCTATTATTTTTAACCCTAGGTAGAGTTTTCCAAATCAACAAGGATCCTTTGTAGGCTGTAGGCAGAACGAATCTTTATTTAGAAAAGCCATATTTCTTCCCAGTGCTTTCAGAGTTTGCCCCAGAGCTGTTATTCTCCAATATGTATTGGTATGGCCAGGTTGTTTATAGGTGGCCTTTGTTTGAATTGATTGGATGATATCCCGACTGCACTGGTTAAATATTTTTAATATCTCTACTATTTCATATTAAGCAGTATCTTTTTGGATAGGACTTGATCGAAGGCCACATTTATAGTCGATACACATCACATCCTGCACTTTTCTTACCAAGTTTCTTTTTTCACTATACTTCAGTAATGGTGAATTTCAGTACAAAACAGACTATAGTTCGATCAGCTGTCCCACACTAGATTAAAAGGATGGCCAACTGCAACATGGTATAGAGAAGTATGCACTGCTCTGCCATCAGTTTTGATCCAGGCAGGACCTATAACTATGAGTAGGACTAAGACTTTAGTTAATAATGTATAATATTGGTTTATTAATTGTAACAAATGTGCCAATTAGTATGTTACCGAAACTATTTTTGCAATTCAGAAAGTCTTAATTCTCTTAAGGTCCTCTTAAGCAACTCAGTTATTTATGCATTTGTTGCCTGATAAAGCTGGGACACAACCTAGAAGCAAAAAGTAGGTTAAAATACCTTCGCCTGCACCAGGCCCTTTTTTAAACTTAGTGACCCAATAAATTCCTTTTTTCCTCAGTCTATTTAGGCTGGGTTTCTGACCTTTGTAACCAAAAAGTTTTAATTACACTACCAGTATTTAAAACCTAGAACACTGCTTTTTTCCAAAAGAATCACCAGGGGAAATATCCCAAACTTACTAAAACAGAATGTCTAGGTAAGGTATCTGTTATTTCTTAATAAATGTTCCAGATGATCCATGTCATCAGCCAAATTAGGGAAATACATTTAGTTTTCTCCCATAGTGTATGAAATGGTAGTTCTGTTCTTTCCCAGTAGTACAAAGGAAAGGAATTATAACAGTATCTTTTTAGAACATACTAGGAACCTACCACTGTCTCAGGTATCCATTGGGGATCTTGAAACATATCCCCTGTGGATAAGGGGGGAGTACTTTATTATGTGGTAAGGATTTGTTGGAGTCCTCTCTATTGAAACATACTCGGCATATTTGTGATACTATACTATATGTATAAGACACTTTGGCACATGTATCTATTAACAGACTCTGTCATACCTATCAGACAAGTAAACATCAACTGGGAACATCAGTTTATGAAGAAATGTGCTTTAATTAAATCTCAAAGAATAGCATCTAAAATTATTTTACTTTTATGGTAGCCTTTTTCTATTAGAAGTTTTAGATTCACAGAAAAATTGCAAAAATAGTTTCGGTAACATACTAGTATGGCACATTTGTTACAATTAATAAACCAATATTATACATTATTAACTAAAGTTCATGCTTTATTCGGACTTTCTTAGTTTTTACCTAATATCCTTTCCTGTTCTAGGATTTCATCCAGGATACTATACTATATTTAGTCATCATGTCTTTGTAGGGTCTTCTTGGCTAATAGTTTCTCAGACTTTCCTTGTTTGATGACCTTGAAAGTTATCAAGAGTATTGGTCAGGTATTTTATAAAATGTACTCCAGTTGGGATTTGTCTTATGTTTTTCCCAGGATTAGATTAGTGTTATGGGTTTGGGGAAGAAAAAGTACTTAGGTAAAGTTATTATACCTGTCACCTGAATAGTAAACTTACTAAGGAAAGAAATCATATATTATAATCATCACTTTTGTGACCTTAGTAGGTAGACAGCAAATGTTCTTTGGTTGAGAATCAAGAAGTGGATGCAGACCAAAGGTTCAGGGGTTACAAAAATGTCTGTAATTTATTAAAATATATGCACTGAACCCTAACAAGGAAACTGTTCATATATCTGCTCAAATTAAAAAATAATCATGATGCTAATTCACTATTTCATTCTTCTATTCAGGGGTCTTTCTAGTAATAGTTTGCCTACCTTGTCTGGTGAGATAGAATATATTAAGTTAAAAAATATACACATCAATCTCTGCAAGCAAACATTACCTATACTGATAAAAACTCAGAATTATAAAAAACTGCTGTGGGGAGTACTAGCATAAGAGTAACTATGAAGATATATAGCAGAGGATCAAAATTCCTCAATCATGTTGATATATCAAGTACTTGAATAGAGAATATCTATTTTGAATAGATTTCTGATCTCTGACTCCAGGAATACCTTTTCAGTATTCCTATTTTATCTCCAAGGGCCTTTCAAACCATTGACTACTTCTCCTGAAATTTACTGTTGTTCCTTTGGCATTCAAAACACCACTTTTCCCTGATTCTGCTTATAGTATAGTGATTTGGAATACAGGTTACTGGCCAAAAATATAGTCTCTAGATCCAAACTGTCAGAGTTCAAGTGCTGGTTCCACCACTTGCTAGTCCCATGACCTTGGACAGGTAACAACTTCTATGAACCTGTTTAATAAGTGCTATTTTATTGTCTTCCTCCTTGGTGTCTGACTCCACTATATTCTTTGACCACCACACATTCCAACTAGCAGATTTCACCCAAAGAAGTCTCTGCCTCTATCTACCTGGAACGCCTTCTTTCTTCTCCTTACTCTATCTGATGAATTCCTTTTCAACCCTTTAGATTTCAGTTCAACTATCATTCTCTCTCTCTCTGGAGCCTTTCCAAAGATCATTTCCCTCCTGCTTTGGCTATCAGCTGTTCCTATCCTCATGTTCCTATAGAACTTTGAATATATTTCAGTCTGGGCATTTGCTGTTAGATTGAATGAGGCAGAACGCCACTTGAAATTGCCTGTATTAGACCATCTTACACCTACAAACCCAGAAATTTTATGACTCACCCTAATAAAATCTCTTTATACTTCTGCTACCTTCCCTCCCTGGAGTATACTCATAATAAGGACTATTTGCAGGGAAGCCCAGCTCACACTGCCGCCACATGCTTCTCAGATTTGTGGGAGTCTTCTCTGCTGGACACCTGACAGGAATTGGAGAGAACTCCCTTTGGGCAACCACAAGGAAGGTGAGGAGAAGCCAGATCTCCTTGTGGCAGTGTCACATCTAATAGGCACTGGCCTGGCAGTGGACTATGTGGTAAGGATTTTATTTAAGTACTTTATTCATTTTATTTATTTATTTATTTAAGTACTTTATTTTATTTAAGGATTTTATTTAAGTATTATGTGGTAAGGATTTTATTTAAGTACTTTATTATGTGGTAAGGATTTATTATGTGGTAAGTCAGAGGAATAAAAAAAAAAGAGAAAGAGAGAGAGAGAGAGAACTATTTGCTATTATTCCTAAAAATACACATATGTTGAAAAGTTCAAATATATAAAAAGGCACAAAGAATAATGAACACCCACGTATTTCCACAACTCCCTTAAAAAAATATTTACTACTATCATTTAAGCCCCCTTGGGTTCTTCCCCACATTATTCTTGATCCTGCCCACTCTACCCTTCAAAAATACCCACAATACTCAATTTGATATTTATAACTACCATGTATTTCTTTAAACATTTATTACATAAGTATGTCTCCCTAATACATGCATGTTAAGCTTTATATAAATGTGTTCTATAATTTGCCTTATTCACTCAACCTTTTATTTCTGAGATTTACCCAAGTTACTATATAGATCTTATTATATGGAATTCCATTGGTAAGTATACCACAATTGTTTCATTCTTTTATTGACATATTTGGACTAGTTCAAACTTTCTGCTGTAACAATGTTGCATGAATATTTTTGTACATCTCTTTATGTATACATTGGAGAGCTTCTAAAGGGTATACACATAGGAATGAAATTGCTGGATTGTAGGTTAAGTGCAGCTAGTGACAAACTGTTCTTCACTAAGGTTGTGCAATTTTAATTCCTATCAATAGTGTCCAACAGTTCCCTTAACTCCACATCTCCATCAATGTTTGGTATTATCAAACTTCTTAATTTTTTCCAATCTGGTAAGTGTGAAATGGTATCTCATTAGAGCTTTCATTTGCCTTTACTTAATTACTTAATAAACTTTTAGGTTGCCTTGTTTATACCTTGTCATTTTTCTATTGATTTTTAGGAATTCTTTATTATTATTATTTTTTGTAGAGACATCGAGTGTCACTTTATCGCCCTCAGTAGAGTGCCATAGCATCACACAGCTCACAGCAAACTCCAACTCCTGGGCTTAAGCAATTCTCTTGCTTCATCCTCCCAAGTAGCTGGGACTACAGGCACTCACCATAACACTCGGCTATTTTTTTGGTTGCAGTTTGGCCGGGGTTGGGTTTGAACCCACCACCCTTGGTATATAGGGCCGGCGCCCTACCCACTGAGCCACAGGCACCGCCCAGGAATTCTTTATTATTATCGATAGTAATATTTGGCTGTTAAATGTACCACAAATATATTCTTCAACTTCATGGCTGATCTTTTCATTTTTAAAGTTTGTCAATATACACGGCACAGTGCCTGGCAATTAGTAGACATTAATAAATATTTGTTAAATGAACAAAAAAATTAGACAATGTTTCCAAACCCCTACATCCTCTTAATTTGGAATTCTGATCCTCAATGCTTATGAGATATGATATTATACTCCCAAATTCATGTATTCTTAAAGAAATTAATCTAGTTTAGAGACTTTCTGGCAGTCCCTTGATGCACTGGAGACATGCCAGGGAACCACAAAATTAGGGTTACAAGTCTCAAATTCTAATACAAATAATTTTCTGTCCTCTTATTAAGTATCTTCAAGAACAAGTGTACTGGCTTTTACATTTTCTATTATACTTAACAGGACACAATGGCTAAAATAGCTTTTATTTCCATCATGTTTGAATGCTTCAAAAGAAAGTCTACATAAGCATGAGTAAAAAGCAATTATAAAAAAATAATAAAACATGGAAATGTGTCAACAATATAATAAGTCAATAAGCAATAGACATTAAGGTTAAAATGAGTATACAATATGGACATGCTTTAATTTAAAAAATAAATAAATATAATACTTAAAGTAAAAATAATGCACCGGTCTTTACTATGCTTTAAATTTTAAGAAAATACATACATTATGATTTGTAACAGAACCAGCAAGAGGTTCAGACAGCGCAGTTTTTAAGTGCAATGTTTCAAAAAGGAAGTCATAAGAAGCAATGGCATCACTGCGGACAAACCACAAAACCTGTGGTAAGAAAACAAGAGTTGTTAGAAGTTGTTCTGACATATACTACCTGTTTGCTATTAGAGATATCATTTACTCCATCTCCATCTCAGTTACTTATCAGTAAACAGGGTTTACAATGACCTGGTATCATACCTTCCAGTATTATTACATGTTTCAAATTAAATAAGAAAAATATATATGACATCCTTAATAATATGCAACTGTTAACTATCTCTCCTTCCTCACCTTCCATCTCCCAATGCTACCTATAATACCCCTGAAGCTCCTAGGGAGGTGGAGGAGTTCCCTAACTCTTCTGAGATGCCACAACACCACCACAGACTGGGTGGCTTAAACAACAAAAATGTATTTTCTCATAGTTCTAAAGACTTAAGTCTAAGATCAAGGTGTCAACAGGGTTGGTTTCTTCTGAGGCCCTTCTCCTTGGCTTATAGATGGCCACCTTCTCCCTTGGTTTCCTTCCTTCCTTCTTTGCCTCCCTCCCTCCCTCCTTCTTTCCTCCCCTCCTCTCCCCTCCCCTCCCTCCCTCCCTCCTTTCTTTCTTTCTTTCTTTTGAGATACAGTCTTACCACATCACCCTCAGTAGAGTACTATGGGGACACAGCTCACAGCAACCTCTAACTCTTGGGCTTAAGTGATTCTCTTGCCTCAGCCTCCCAAGTAGCTGAGACTATAGGCATCCACCACAACACCTGGCTATTTTTTGGTTGCAGTTGTCATTGTTGGTTAGCTGGCCCAGGCAGGGTTTGAACTTGCTAACTTTGGTGTATGTGGCTGGCGCCATAACCACTGTGCTATGTATGCCAAGCCTCCCTTGGTTTTCATGTGGTCTTCTCTTTGTGTTTCTGCACCCTAATCTCTTCTTACAAAGACACCCATCATATAACCTCATTTTACCTTAATTGTAATGCCTCTTTAAAGGCCCTATCTCAAAATATAATCACATTTTAAGGATTTATGGGTTAGAACTTCAACATATGAATTTTGGGGGAAACATAATTCAACCCTGTAAGAGATATGTAGATATCTTACCATATTACAACTACTACTCCTATTGTGCTCACTACATGTTGTAGTGAAATGACCATTTTTGTCTCCTGCTTTCACAGTACTGAGTATTCGCTATCTCTGTCTTCAAAATGTCTAGTGCTCACTGAATGCGCCAATAAACTTCTGATAACTGAACTGAAGATACTTTCTTTCAAGAAACAATTATAGTTAAGCAAAGGAGAAAGGTGATAAGGTAGAGGAGAGGGGAAGGTGACTGGTGGGAGGAGGGAAGGAATTTGGTGGGATCTCATCTAATGTGCACAATGCAGGGATATATTTCAAAATAACTAAGAGTAAATTTTAAATGTCTTACCACAAAAAAATAAGTGAGGTGATGGTCATGTTAATCAGTTTGATTTAAACATTCCACATTGTATATCAAATCATCACATGGTACCTCATAAATGTATACTTATGATTTTAATTAAAAATTAATTAAAAAGAATTGACCTATCCTATGAAAATTTCAATCTTAATGGAGTTTGTTATATACCAAGTATTTAAGAGAAAGCAATGTTTTTCACCCTTATCTTTCCAAAAGCAACTCTCCTCCCAAATTCTTGTACTTTGCATCTCAGTGTTTATTCTTAAATTACCTATTTTTAGCTTTTCCTTAAGCAATGAAGTTGAAGACTTTATATGATCATCCCAGAATTCAGTGACCTCTCATTCCATCTCTGAATTTCTGAAGTGTTTATGCAGTTATACAGCATTTAACTTTATGCTGTCTCTGTGTTAATTATATATCTTCCCCTCCTAGACTGTGAGCTCCCTGAAAGGATTATATCTTATTTAGCTAAATAACCACCATGTAGTAAATGAACATAAATTTCTCTAGACCTCGGAGAATTTTCTCAAACATGAGGTGTGCAGGAAAAGTGGCAAGGATGTTGGGTTCAGTTTGGGACACACTAACTTTAAGGTAGGGATGGTGGCATACAGCAGTTTGTGAGGTTGTCTATAGGTAGTTAAAAATAAGGTCTAACACTCAAAAGAGATATTGTGACTATATACAGAAATTTGAGTCATGGGCATACAGACGTTATTGGAAGCCAACTAAGTAGATGAGACTGTTAAGAGAATCAAAGACAGGAAAGAGAAGATTGGGCTCTTGCTCAAAGAACACTCGCAATGAAGTAGCCAAAGAGGAACCGAAATACTGCTGTGTGGTGAAGCTGAAAGAAAAAAAATGTTTTAAGAAGAGGGAATAATCACAAATGTGAAACATTGCTGCTAAGGCCTGAAAATTGCCATTTCTGCCTTGTATCTCCCATGTTAGCACCAATGGGGAGGGACATAGATGACCTTGATCAGAGCAGTTTCATGGACTCTGCCACTTACTGTATGACATGACTTGAACAAGCTTCTAAGCCTTTAAATCTCGGTTTCCTTTGTTTGTAAAAGGAGGCGGCTATTATTGCCTTTTTAATGTTTTGAAGATTAATAAATAAGTAGTAATAATAAAAGTAACATATATAATATATATAGCATTCCTATAATATGCTAGGACACGAATCTCTTTCATATGGTTTGCCTCGTCTTTAAATAAAAATCTTAAGGTATCATAGTATCTAGTAGGTACTATTATTATCCCTTCAGATAAGGAAACTGAAGCTTATTAAGTGATGGAGCCTAAAAAAGTCAGAATGCAACAAAGAAGCAAGAATAAAAATGTTTATATACCAAATATATATAACTCAGGAAGTCTGAGTATGAAGGGATAAACAAAAGACTGGGCAGTACCTGGAGGAAAAGATAGACTTTAGATTTTATTTAGAAAGCCAAGCACTGCGGTGCATAAGCCAAGCACTGTGGTACATGCCTGTAGTCCCAGCTATTCAGGAGGTGGGAGCCCTTATTGACCCCAAGAGTTCAAGGCCAGCCTCGCCAACACAGACAGACTTCTCTCTCTTAAAAAAAAGTTTTTATTTGTAAGATTTATTTTCTTTATAAGATTTATTTCAAGACAAGAGACTTCTAAGCAATTTAAATAGAAAAGTAGCCATAAGACATAAAGAAGTTAAAGGCAATATACAAAAAATGGAGTTTAGAGATTTAGCCTTAGGCAAGAGGAAGAAGCAGAAGAACATAGGTAAAAAGTAACTTAGTTGGCAAGCAAGGACAGGTGTCCTCTATCGATTTCATCTTGCTAGACAGGTGTCCTCTATCAATTTCTATTTTCCCTTTTAAGAAGTAGAACCATGTGCTGAAAGCGAGAAGAGAAACAGTGTGGTCGGAAGCCTGAAAAGAGAATAAAGGTGACGTAAGACATCACAAAAGACAGGGCAAAGAAATGACTAGGTATTTGTCATTGTTAGGTATTTTTTATTGCTCTGGTAGCAATCTTACAACTATATGGTTTTTCTTTAGCAGGACTCAATAGAACAAGAATAGAGAGGTTAGTTTAATTCAATAAGGTTTGGGACTTTACACAGAGACAGGACAACAGAGACTGGCAAGAGAATAAAATAGTGGCAGACTAAGAAAATTAAGCTGGATAGAGAAAGAAGTGAAGATAGATTTTGATGAGGTCAAAAATCAGACCTAGTGGAAGTATCAAAGGTCAGGTAGAAGAAGAAATTTTGAACAAACTGCATGTTTTCACTTACAATTTCAGAAATAGACAAGGGTAAGACAAGGCCCACAGTGCAACTATGGAAGATGATTAACTACAGAAAAGATCACTTGAGTTGAAGAGGCCAATGTAATGGGAAAAAAAAATCATCCATAAGAATAGTAAAAGTTGCTCAGGATGAGCACAGTAATCAAAATGGAAAGGAAAGCTGTGGGTGCCAGGTTCTAAATGATAGAGAAGATCTATTTATTAAAAGCCACCATAAGGTGGTATAGCCTTTGTGCCAGAGAGCACAGGCGTTTTAAGAAGATAGAGAAGCAATGGGCTGGAAATAGTGATGATTAAAAAAATGTTATATTCACCTTTCTCCTTTGGAATAGCAGGGGTGCAGGAGAATGAGCTGCATCCATTTAAAAGGGCTACAGAGCAAGTAATATACTCTCCATGACTTGGGAGAAAGCCTGGCTTCCACTTATGACCAGGACACACAAAAACCATTTAAGATGGTTAAAAGTCCTGTAGTCCCAGTTACTCAGGAGGCTGAGGCAAGAGAATGGCCTAAGTCCAGGAATTGGAGGTTGCTGTGAGCTGTACACCACAGCATTCTACCAAGGGCGATAAAGTGAGACTCTCTCTCTCAAAAAAAAAAAAAAAATTAAAAAAAAGAAAAAAAGATAGTTAAAAGTCTAGGAAATAGGATCTTGAGAAAACAAGTGGAAAGGTTTGGGAAGAAGCAAACAAGCAGGGCTGGGAGAGAGGTAGAAGAAGACAGAGGTTGGAACGAAGATAACAGGTTAACAGGTGATAAGACTTGCTGGCCTTACCTGGCCATAAGGTTATCCAAGTACAGTTGTCCTTCAGTATCCACAGAGGATTGCTTCTAGGGATCCCCATGGATACCAAAACCCCTGGATGCTCCAGTCCCTATATAAAATGATATAGTATTTTCATATCACCTACACATCTCCTCCTATGTTTGTGTATATGTAATATATATAAATATATATATATATGTGTGTACATATATTTACAAATACACACATTTTTTTCTTTCTTTTTTTTTTTAACCATCATGGTTCAAGCATTCACATATTTTTAGAAACAGTCTTTTTTTAAATTTCAGATTAATACGAGGGTACAATTAGGTTACAATGTTTATATTTGTTAGATATAGTCCCTATTGTAGTTGTATCCCATTAGGTGGGAGCACAACAATCCTCTCCCTCTTCCCCGCAACTTGAATTTTTTTCCTTGTGTGGGCATGTAATTCATTTGTCTACTGGTTTCTTATTAGTATTGAGTACATTGGATATACAGATGAAGTCCTGCTCTGTCACCCAGGCTGAAATGCAGTGACAAGATCATAGCTCACTATAGCCTCAAACTCCTGGCCTCAGGTGATCCTCTTTCCTACCCTCTTGAGTTCTATAGGCTATTCTCTAGATTATTTATAATATCTACTACAATGTAAGTGCTATGTGAATAGTTGTTATACTGTACTATTTAAGGAATAATGACAAGAAAAAAAGTCTGTACATGTTCGATACAAATGCCACCATCCTTTTTTCCTCTGAATATTTTCAATCCATGGTTGCTTAAATCCACAGATATGGAACTATGAATGCACAGGGCCAACTGTAATTAGTTATTGCAGTTCCCTAGTGGCTAGGGAATTAGCACTAAGGCCTTGGCAATGGTAAGGTAAAATTCCCTTATTTACAGATGCAGCAGGAAGAACCCAACATTTGTGTCCTTTATGTGCCCAGCATTATATAAAGTACTTTATGCATACTATCTTAGTTAAACTTTATTGTTATGCCTTCTCTCATTTTGTATATGAGGGAACTGAAGATCAGAGAGTAAAAATGATCTGCCGGAGTTGTACAGTTAATCTTTAGTGATACTGAGGAACTCAGGCTTCCCTCCAAACCTAAATCAGTATGTGGAATGGAAAAGGCAGAATCTAAAATCAGAGCATCTTTAGTCACTTTCTACCAGTGAGATCTTGTATGTTTCTTAACCCCACTAAGCTATATACAAAACATAGTTATTGCAAAGATTAAACTGTAACTACAAAACAAGTCTTAGTAGTTATTTTGAAAATGAAAACTGGCCTAAAGGAGCTTATTGTCAAATGTGGACATTCTAACTTGGTTTACTTCAAAAAGTCTGAAGTTTCTGAATCAATGCTTATAAATTTTACAAATAGTAAATGGAGGTAGGGAGAGGACGTACAATCCATGCCTCCCTAGTATATCTAGAATCAACTCCAACAACATAGTTTCGGGCCCTTCTCTCTAGTCACATTTTTCCCTATTTACTGACATAACCACAATACGCAGATCTGTAGCAGCCGTTCTGTTTTTAACAAACATACCCTTTCTTTCTCTACCCTTTCTCTAGCCTTTCTTCATATTGTTAAATTATTATTTAATTTATTAAAATTTGCTCCCCATGGGAGCCAAATGAAATTTATCTTGAATGAAACACCTAGCCTTGTTTCCAAATGTTGAGAAATTATGGCACTCTCCTCTAAACTTCTACATCACTATTCTTCTACTTCCCTTAGAGTTTCTTAATTCCACTAAGCCTGCTATTAATTATAAGCTATATTGTGTTTTATAATTTAGGTTAAGCATGAAAAATTTCATTTCTGCTAGCAAAGCATAAGTTCCTTAAGGGTAGGTGGAAACTAATATTTTACTTTGCATCTATGAAGCACTAATTGCTTTCCTAGTGATTTTTTGTGTGTGTGTTTGTATATATATATTTTTTCATGTAATCTTTGTGACACCCTATGAGGTAGGAATTTGTTTTTTACAGATAAGGGCATTGACACTTACAGAGAATAAACAATTTATTTTACTAGTTATAAGGCTAGTTAAGAGACAAAGTCTAGATCTGAATCTTGATCGTTCTAATTTCAAAGCCTAGGCTCTTTTCATTATATTCTCCCAGAAACCATGGGTATATCCTCACTGTTGTAACTGACTGTTTCCTATTCACTCAGTAATAATCATCAGAGGAAAAACTTTCACTGCCTTTTGTCATTAAGTATTAGCAGAAATGATTTGATGTGGGTATTTGCCCTCCCACTTCCTAAGACTAAGAACAGACTCTTCAGAGCATACAGAATATTAATATGAGTCCTGAATACAGATGAAGAGATCAGAAAGAACTCTGCTTCTAAGAAGAAAAAGTCAAAAACCATTACTTTTCCACTCTTGTGCTTAAAAACCCATCCTCCTTTGAGGTTTGCACCATCTGGCTATATCACTCTCTACTCCACCTCCTCATCTGTCATCTATCACCCTCCTGATTAATCTTCACTGCACCTGGGTCACAATCTTCCTGTCTTCCTCACATCCTATCATCCTAAATTATTTCACTATCCACATGGATGACATTCATTACACTGGCCTCACAGTTCCTTGTCATATTCAGCTTCACTGACCTGCTGCTGCATATTTCAGCGACCCACAAACAGAGATGGAGCTGTCACCTAGAATAGCTCCACGTTAGACAGCTTATTTCCAATATTCGACTTTCTGGCCACATCTTTCCCTCTCAGTTTTCATCTACTAAATTTTCTCATTGATCAACTCAGGGAACTGCAAAATCTTGTCCACAACTAAATTAATACATCGTTTCCTGTCTCAGTTAATATTACCACTATACCCCTAATCACCCAAGCCAAAAACCTAAGCATCACACTGGACTCCTCATCCTCTTACCTGAACATCTAATAATTTATAAAGCCTCATAGATTCTTCTCAAATTCACTCCTTTCTCTTCATCCGTATGTTGGTTTTTTTTTTTTTTTTTTTAAGACAGAGTCTTGCTCTGTCACCCAGGTTAGAGTACAGTGGTGGGATCACAGTTCACTGCAGTGTTGAACTCTGAGGCTCAAACAATTCTCCAGCCTTATTCTCCCAAGTAGCTAGGATTACATCACTCACCATGATGGCCAGTTAATTTTATTTTTTGTAGAGATAGGGTCTCACTGTGTTGCCCAGGTTGGTCTCAAATCCCTAAGCTCAAACAATCCTCTTGCCTTGGCCTCCCAAACTGCTAGGATTACAGGCATAAGCCACCGTGCCCAGCCAGATCACATTTTGAAATGTTATTTCAATTATGTCTGATAGAAACCTTTCCCTGATTAAAAAAAAAATCACCTTTTTTTCTTTGACTAAACAAAAAAAATCACCTGTTGAATTAATTTTGAATACTTATGTATATAAATCCACTATGACATGGCCTCTGCCTATATTTCCAGCCTCATAACTTACCACTTACATCATTATTGTTACATTCTCAGCAGTCCAAAACTGCTTGTGGTTCACTATGCAAGCCATTCCTTTTCTCATATTAATGCCTTTGCTTAAGTTGTGTTTTCTGATTATTAAAGCACACTTTCTATTCATCTTTGCCTATGATAATAATACTTTATTCCTATGTATTATTTAGATTTGGATCAGGTGTCATCTGTTCCCAAAGCCTTCCCTTAACTCGTAGGCAGGGGCAACCACAGCTCTCACTTTGCATACCTCTGCTATATATAGTTCTCACCTTTTATTCTGAAATAATATATTTAAGCATCTAATTTGCCAGATCCATAAGGATTGGAAATGTATCTTACTCATCTTTGTTATACTTGGCTAAGCATAGGACATAGCACAGTGCCTGACCCACAGTAGGTACAAAAGTGTAGGATGAAGGTCAGAACATGCTAAGTTTAAATTTTCAGTGGGATATTCACACAAGTCCTTTCTCACATTTTAGTACCTTTAACTCCAAGTCCTTTAAAGCAAAGAAACCAGAACCTTTCTTGGATTCTATACAGTTCTGAATAGAATGACTATATAAATTTTTAACCAACTTATATAACAGGGAAGTAGTATTTGCACAAACATATCAGAAATCAAAACTTGACATACGAGATACAAACTTCAAAACAACTGACCAGTTTAAAAAATGAAGACATAAGACCAAAGATAAAGAGCCAATTCTGACTGCTGGCATGTGCTTGTCTAAGTTATAAAAACAGTGAAACTTTGCTTAGAATTTGAACAGGGTCCCAGAAACAAGAGCTTAACATTTTATCTACAAGGCTCTGCTGGGCTTTAAAAAAAAAAACAAAAAAACTACTAACCTGCAGAGTTGCTTAGGCAGGGATTTAGGAAGTTGGTAAGAGATCCTTTTTAAAAACTTAAGCCCAAATACCACCAAAGCTTAAAAAAGTAAAAAATAATGCTGGTAAATAACAAAAAGTGTTCTTCTTCATAGTAATTTGAGGCCTTCTGTTGGCAGCTAGAAATAGACCAAAGAGGTCAATGTAATAAAGCATTTCCCTCTCTAACCAAATGTTAAATTGCAGTTTGGCACCAATTTCAGTCTCAATTCTTTTCAGAGTAAAAATAATAAAGTCTTGTATTGGTAAGGCACATTACATGTAGTACTTTAAAACACTCTGACACATATTAGTTCATTTGATAAACTGTTTACAGACATTTTAAAAAAGAGGGAAACCCTCAAATTTCCACAAAATAGAATCTCTTTTAGTTTGAACAAAGGCCAGTAGATGTCTTTTTAAAAATTATTTTAGAGTTCAAAATAGCAAAGAAACGGGGGAACAGAGTACTTTTCATTTAAATAAGTCAATCCTTGGAGCCAAGGAGGTTTGGGGGAAAAGTATTAGGTTTTGTCTCCTCTCTACATTAAGAAGTTCTCCTTTAAAGGGGATACAGGCAAACTAGAGCTGGTTCGAGAAAGGATCAGAGAGCCAAGCATACTGGAACTGGAAACGAAGACAAGACTCAGGGGACATGATTACTGTCTTTATATATCTTAACGGCTGCCCATAAGGAAAAAGAACCAAGAAGGATGGGAGCCAGCTGTTTCTTTCGACTTATAACCAAACCTGTCCAGGAAACTGAGCAGAGATTAGCTTTTCATCACTTAAAGAGGTGTCCAAACAGGTTCGTCAAATTACTAGAACGGAATTTGGGATTTCTAAACATACTTTGAAATTAAGATGAGGGAGCGGGACCCTAGAGACTTTTAAATTCCCTTCCGGTCAGGAGATGTTCTAGGGTTCACCCATGTCCTTTCAATGTTAGCTCACTTCGGTGCCAGACTGGTCCTGCCGTGTCGCGCGTTAGAGATTTGAAACCTGCTCTCCCCACCCGTTTCCAGCGGGGTTCGGGGCTGGCAGCACACGTGAGTTGTCCCGCGCAGCTCTGCGCTGGAGCCGAGCCCAGCCCAGCCCCGAAGACTCTGCTGACAGCTCCGGGCTGGCGCCCTGGACCTAGCCAGACCAAGGCACCCCGCCGACCTCGGTCCCGGCCTGCCCCGACCCAGGACTTGGCCGGCCAGAACCCACCGGCAATTCTTGAACCTACCGACCTGCGCGCAGACAGACGCCGCAGCGACTCCCGGCCCTCGGCCCAGAGCCAAGCTTTCCCGGCCCACTTCGGCGTCACCGGCCTGGACACAACGACCCCTCAGTGTCTGCCCCGCGATGACTACCCTCCCAAGAGCCCCTTGGGGTTCTCGTGCCGGGGCCCGCGGGCCAGACACTGGGTCCCACCGGCCCCACCGCAGATGTAGAACAGGCTGCCAGGGCACCGGGTCCGGCTGACGGCTGGGGAAGGGCCGCGGCCCCGCGCTGACCGCAAACAGGCAGGCCGGCCAGACCGACAGGCGGAGCCGGGGCCCCGAGGGGCAGGCGCAGCAGCTGCGCAGGTCGGGCCGCCGTCTAGCCCAGGGCAGCCCCGCAGGCGCGGAGTCCTCAGGCGAGCCGAGGGGGCCTCGAGGCTCTTACCTGAGGGTGAGGCGACAGCGCGGGGCGCGCGGCGGCTCACTCCCTTCTCGCCGCCATGTTTCCGCGGCGCAGGGAGGGAGA
>NW_003852539.1:1838186-1858931 GCF_000181295.1 Otolemur garnettii | reverse complement strand
AGGGCGGGAGGAGGGCGGGAGGAAGGCCCCCAGCCTGGCCAAACCAGCCGCCTGCGGCTCTCCAAGCCGGGCGGCGGGCGCTGGTCTCGGGTTCAGGTCTCTCGGATGGGTAAACTGAGTCCTGGGGACGCAGGCTCGGGCTCTAATGCCTCCGCCGTAGATAGCGGGCTCCGAAGCCACGCTGCGCCAGTGGAGGAGCGCTGGCCCTGACCCTGAAGTCCGGCTGACCCGGGCCGCCGCTTTGGACGAATACTGGCTCTGCTAGTGGCTGGCTGTGTGATGACCTTGAGCGAGTTAGCTTCGCATGTCCATCCCGGGGCCGCTTGCCCTAACGCAGTAGCATTTGACCTGGCGAGTTGAAGCGAGGAAGATAAGTTAGAGCTTGCTTAGCCCGCGGGGAACCCAGTGAGTATAAGCGTCCAAGCTTCCTCGGCTGGTTCATCCCTTCACCGAGTACGAGTTGAGCCCATGGGCGGCCAGGCACAGTGAATAGGGTCACTTCTTCAGCGGCCACCAGCACTGTTTGCTCCACCGTTCTGTTTAACTGCCATTTCCTTTTAGCAGTGAGGAAGCTGAAGCCTAGGGAGGTGAACTTAACTTGTCCAGAGTCACCCAACTCGTTATTGAGGGACGGAGATTTCATCCCCAGCCTGCTTGACTTCAGAACCTGTCAAGGTTTCTGAACTTTTAAGTGTTTTTTGCATTTTTCACTCACATTCTTTTGCAAGTATACAGTGAAATTTTCCGTAGAACATAAGATACCACAACAGGAATACATAAACATTTTATAATCCTGCTCACTTTTCTTAAGCCAAGCATTAAAAGAGCTATCCACAAATGTAAAACACTACTCTTATTAATTTCTTGTTTTAAATAATATAGTTATTTTTCATTTAAAATGTGCTTATGTTAACATGTAGTGAGTTTATTAGAATTTTTAATGAATTACGGAGAGGGAGGAGAAGGGAGAGGGGAGGATGAGTGGAGGGAGAGTAATTGGTGGGACCACACCTACGGTGCATTTTACAAGGGGACATGTGAAATTTGCTAGGTATAGACTATAAATGTCTTAACACAATAACTAAGAAAATGCCGTGAAGGCTATGTTAACCAGTTTGATGAAAACATTTCAAATTGTATATAAAACCAGCACATTGTACCCCATGATTCATTAATGTACACAGCTATGATTTAAAGAATTTTTAATGAATTAATTTTTAAAAATGTTCTCAGTTTTAGTTTCTAAAATGGTAAATATTGATAGAAGTAACAAACTGCAGGTAAAAAAAGTTCTTCAAGGTCCTCAGTAATTTTTAAGAATGGAAAGGCAGCCTGAGATCAAAGGTTTATGAATGCCTCCTACAGGCTATAAGAAGCTATTGAAGAGTTTTAAGTAGGGACTTAATCAGATACGCATTTTGAAAAGAGCTTTCAAGACCCAAGCTAGCTCCTGTGGGATACATCCGCAAGGCACAGGCATTCCAGGCAAAGGGATAGAAATATGAAAGCAACAGATGACTTTCTAAACCTTTTCTGTATTTCCCATTTCAGATGGCACTACCACACTCCCAATCACCCAGGCTTAACATTAGGTAGCGAACGTATCTTAAAATGCCTCCCTGTACTCCCCACATCCAAAGCTCACTACTTTTGCCTGAATGGAGGGCCCAATTCTTTGACTATCAGAGTTACATCTTAACTTTGGACATTTATCTCAAACTTGCCTCCCGCAGCTGCCAAATCCTGGAAGCATCATGTCATTTCTTAGTTCATAAAATTTGGTAGGTCCTCATCACCTACAGGCCAAAATCCAAACTCCTTAGCCTTGTGTTCAAGGCTTTCACTGGTCTGGCCACAACCTTCCTTTCTAAATTTCTTTCTCACTGTTCTCCTTTACTTACCTTGTAATTTTCTCTATATGTCCTTTGCTACTCGAGGTTTTTCCATACATTGTTCTTTCTTCTTAGAATGTTTTCTCTCCATTTCTATATATCTAAACCCTACTTAGCTTGTCCATTCTGATTTACTACTTCCTTCACAAAGTCCTCCATGATCTTCTAGCTTTAATATTATCAAAACTAACATTTATATAATGCTTACAGTGAGCCAGGTACGCTTCCAGGTGCTTTACATGTACTATCTTTCATTCTTTAAACAATTTAATTTTCTTCGCATACCTGTGCAGTGTTATAGTCTGCATTTTGCAGATAAGAAAACTGAGTCGCAGGGAGGTACCGTTGTTTGGTGGGCCGGGGCTGGGGATTCAAACCTGCCACCTTAGGTGTATGTGGCTGGCGCCTTAGCCGCTTGAGCCACAGGTGCCGAGCCAGTAACTTGTTTAAGGTCACACAGTTAGTGAATGGTGGAGCCAGAAGGGGAAACACAGCAGCCTAGCTCCAGAGACCATTTTCTCAACCACTCTGCCGATGTGAAATGATCCCTTCTGCCCCTGATCCTGTTAGCTCTCATGGCAGCCCTTCCAAACTTCTCTAGAGCTTTTATCACCTTCTATGTTATCTGTTAACATGTCTTATCTTGCCTACTTTACACAGTAAATTTCTTAAAACCAGGATCAGTGTCTGATCTACAATAGTGCCTGGTAGATGCTTACTAAATATTTTTTTAAGTGAATGAACATACAATAAAACACTCCATAGCAATCAAAATGAGTAATGTGGAGCAGGATTGACAAACAATGGCCCTTAGGCCAATCTGGTCCCCCTCCTACTTGTATTTGGCATAGGAACTAAGAATGTTTTTTATGTTTTTTGGTGTTTTTTTATTTTTGTTTTATTTTGCAGTTTTTGGCTGGGACTGGGTTTGAACCCACCACCTCCAGCATATGGGGCTGGCGCTCTACTCCTTGAGCCACAGGTGCTGCCTGGTTTTTACATTTTTAAATAGATGGATGATACTTCTATGACATATTAAAATTATATGAAAATGTTATGTAGTAACACAGCCAGGCTTTCTGTGGCTGCCATTGTATTGCAGTGGGAACTTAGGACCTTCAAAGCCTAAAATATTTACTAACTGGCCCTTTATAGAAAAAATTGCCAGCCCTTGATCTTGAGCTAAGATCAATAATAACATCTAATAACATAGAAATATTTTAGAAACAGTATGAACAAAAAATAACAAGCAGTATGATGCCACTTTTAAAATAAGCACAATAATACCAATGTGGCTGAGGGACACCCATATACCCTTAGTAAAAATATGAAGACATACATGGAAACAACAAACACCAAATTCAGAGTAGTAGTTATCTCCAGGAGTTTGGGAGTGGGGATGTCATCAGGGAGGAGCAATGAGGGTTTTAACTATTTGTAAGCAAGGTAGATGGTACATAAGTTTCACCCTTATTCCTTTTGTCTCATATTAAAAACAATGTTTCATAAGAAATGAATAAATGAGGTTCAAAGATTTTTCAGCTTCTTTTTTGACTGCTTTTAAATACTTACACTTAGCTTTCACCTATAGCTAAGGTGTTACAGTGAAATAGAAATTCTGAGGCCCCTGCTGAGCTGGGTGTGGGCATCATTTATGTGTGATATCTTTAATTGTTGTGACAATTTAATTTTCACAAAAAACCTATGCAGTATTACAATCTGCATTTTACAGCCAAAGTAACCCAGCTAGTGAATGTTGGAGCCATTCTCAAGTCACAGTGGGGTGTCCTGGCTAATAGTACTTCTAAGAACAATGTCCTTGGAAAGCAATTCACCTAAACTGACATTAGGGCAGCTGAGGAGGGGTCACTTCATTTGCCTCTGAAATAGGCCACGGAGCTTTTGACTGAAAGGGAGCCCCCTCCTTCTGTCCCCTTCTCCTTTTAGTCTCAGTATCAGTCTGCTCATCTTTGAGAAAAGGAAATGGCCACAGCATATCTAGGTCCTGATCTGCATCTCTGCATCTCATTTAAACTTTTATTCATTGGCATTTTAGGGAATGCTTATTTTATGAATGACTCTAACATTACAAGGATAATTAGATACAGCCTAAGTCCAAGGAGCCCATAGTTGAGGAAACTAATATATTAACAGCTAATAAGAGCACAGTGTTATAAATGCTTGTATTAGTTTTCTGTTGCTGCATAACAAATTACCACAGATTTAGCAGCTGAAAGCAACACCTAGTCATTCTATGGACCAGAAAATTGGTATGATGTGGCTGGGTTCTCTGCTCAGGGTCTCCTAAGGCTAAAGTCAAGAAGTGGAGAGGCTTGACAAGGAAGAGGTCTGCCCCCAGCTCCTTCAGGTTGCTGGCAGAATTCATTCCCTATGGTTGTAGGACTGAGATCCTACAGCTAGGTTGTCTTGCCAGCTGTCAATTACTCTCTGGTCCTTGCCACATGGTCCTTTTTACATGTTACCTCATCAACAGGGTGTCTCTTACATCAAATCCTTATCGTTCTGTAAATCTCTCTAATTTACCTTTTTTCCAACCAGAGAACATTCTGAGCTTTTAAAAGACTTGTAATTAGGTCAGGCCCAACCAGATAATCTCCCTACTTTAAGATCAAACTCTTCCATGTCACATATGCTAATAATAGGAGTAAAATTCATAATAGTCACTACTGTCCCAGGAATTATTCATGTGGTATACGCCAGGGGCTAGGTAAATTCTGCCTGCTATATTCAATGAGAAATATTCTCTTAAACACTTCTCAAAGGAGAGAGACAAAAACATTTCTCTGTCAACTCCTCTGGCAGTTTATTCTTTAACTCTCTTCTTGGTTCAGTTTTCATTGTATTGCCATTATTGATGTATATTTTTTAAACTCCATTTCTAGGCTGAAAGCTTCTTGAGGATCAGGAACCTTGTTTACACCTATAACTCTAATCCTCAGATAAGGGTTGGCATGAAGGACCTATTCCTACATGTTTGCTAAAAAAAAAAAAAAAGAAAGAAAGAAAGAAAGAAAAGTGTACATAATCATCATTTGGATCCATACCTCCTTTTTAAATCCAGCTCAAAACTTCTCTAACACTTCTCAGGAAGAATTAACTACTACCTCCTCTCTGCTGTCACTTGGTAAATATCACTGCATAAAAGGTATCACACTCTTGTATTTTAAGTTAGACTGTCATTTCCTTGAGCATGGTACATCACTTTTACTCCACTTAGTATCCTAGGGCACAGGACATCATAGATATCATTAATTGTCTAATGTTTGAATTTTTAAAAGCAGATTTTAAAGCCAAGAGGCAGATGGAAAGCAGTCTTGGGTGGGGGGAAGCTGGAAAATACACAGGCAATCGAGAGGGAAGAAAGTAGGTAAATTAATAAGGATATAATTTTTTAAAGAAAGTATGCTAGGAAACCCTAGGTATGCTTTTATATATTTTATTAAGGAATTAAACTTGACAGACTCTCCATAAGGAACAGCAAAAAGGAGTCTTTATTCAACACTGAAAATTGAGAGAACAGTATTTTACTTTTCTCCTGTTGATAACTAGGCAAGAGTTGGAGAAGGAAATGGAAGAGATGGCTTCAGGTGCTTAAAGAAATTGGAGGGAGGTGGGCACTGAAACACATAAGAGCTCTTAACCTCTCTTGATTTTGATTTTCCCTTTAATACCTGCTTCTAGTTGTTAGCCTTTATGACTCCTTTTCTGCTTCAAGGCTGCCTAAGATCATTTAATGGGTAGTTTAAATAGATTTCATCTGTATAATAAATCTGGGATCAGAACTAGAGTCAGAAGTTTTCTGATCTTATTCCCCAGAAACTTTGAACCTCTTAGAAAGAGTCTGGGTCTCAGGTCTCCATGAGGTGTCAAGTGGCAGTTGTGACAGAGTAGAGAATGCATGAGGCCTGACTTTGTGTTTTAGTTCTGCCACCTACTGTATGACTCCAGGCAAGCATCTCAATCTCTCTGAGCCTGTGCGCTCGCTGTCTGGGTTTGTTCTATGAAGCTGATGTCATGTACCCACATCACAAGGGTGATAAATTTTGAACAAATATTGGCTCTCTAATACTCTTCTCAGGCACAATGGAGTCTTACTCTGTTGCCCTGGGTAGAGTGCTATGGCATTGTAGCTTACAGAAACCTCGTGAACTCTTGGATTCAAGTGATCCCCTTGCTTCAGCCTCCCGACATGGGTGCCCACCACAATCCCTGGCTATTTTTAGAGATGGGGTCTTGCTCTTACTCAGGCTGGTCTTAAACTCCTGAGCTCAAGAAATCCATCCACCTCAGTCTTCCAGAGTGCTAGGATTACAGGCGTGAGCTACTGCACCCAGCCCAGGATGGGATGCTTTTGAATTAACCAGTAAGATGTTGACCTGCTCCATGCTCTGCATTTCTGCCTCTCAGCCAGCCCATCCTTGGGCTCCCATTAATGACACAATTAGGAGGATGGGATAGGCTAGCCAGTGTCTATTGTTGGAACTAGAGGTGGGCCTAATGACCCCCAAACTTGTTTCAGTTTAGGTGAATGATTGCTAGCATAACCAAAAGATTATGCAACAACAATTCTAGTAACTGATGATCAAACAGCAGGAATGTTTAGACTCTCTCTGACCACTTTGCTGATAGCCCATCTGCTCACTGGGGAGCAGGCCATCTAGACAGTGTTACTACGTACAGAACCCTTGGGAGACATTCCAACATGGCATAGCACTTTTTCTCAAGGAGTGTACAGTCTGGTAAGGACAAATATTTTAATACAAGGCAAGAAGTTACAAATGCCATGTGGAGAAAGCATTTAAAATGTGTTTGGAAGAGATTCAGTCAGGGTTAGAGAAGGTAGTATTTTATATGAGCTTAAATGATGGGTGGGAAAAGTTGATTGGAGGCAGAGGAAGGGAGTATTAGGGAAGTGGGACATGGTATGGAAAGGTATAACAAAGGATAGAAAAATCAAGAGACAGCAAGTAGCTTTGTGTGGCTGGAGCAGAGGGTCTGTAGAGGAGAGACATGGGGCTGAAAGCTGGACAGAGAAAATGGGGCTTAACTATGGAGAGTCTCAAATGTCAGCTCAGAATGCTGAGGGAAGGTAGGGGAGCAGAGCATGTGGGGGGTGAAGAGGGCAGATGGGAGTAGAAGCACAGCATTTGTTTCACTTTGGCAAGCTTTTGCTGTCTTCTTTGCCTGGAATGACTCTGTTCAACCTCTTCCTCACCACGCTGCATCCTATGGCTGTGACACGTTTCCTCCAAGAAGCCTTGTTCCATTCTCCACAAAGACTCTGGTCTCTCCCAATTCCCAGCTCCCATAGCTCATCTGACCCCTTCCAGTGCCATTTATCAAAGCTTACCCCGTCAGATATTTTGATCTGTATCTGAATCCTGCATACATTGTATGCTTGGTAAATGTTTTTAAGGTTAATAGACTCCTCTTGAATACTCAGCCTGTAATTTGGATAAGCAAGGCCATATGCTTGATCAACCTGACCAGCATTCCTGTGAGCACAGCCTGTAGATTAGAATGCCTTTCCACTCCCTGATATTATAGGCTGGGATTATATAGGACCTTAGAATTCACTGAGTCTTTGTTTTACTAGTGGGGCCCAGAGAAGTGTAACAACTTGCTTAAGATCACACAGTGAGTTAATGATCTGGAACATGTATGTTAAGGGTTTATCACAATGCCTATCACACAACAGGCACTTAATAATCCTATCTATCTTCCCAGCCTCTTGAACTTTAAACACCAAAATTCTTTGAATTCTTCCCACACTTTATGGGAACTCTATGCTGTTTCTTACATTTGAGGCTCTGGTCATATCTGGAAAATTTTCTCCTCTTCCCATCTTCACCAGGTTAAGTCCTACACATCAGTTAAGACTACTTTACCTAGAAACTTCTGCTGCCTTTTCTTCCATTCTCATCCCAGGTGGGTTAAATGCTGCTCCTCTTGCTCTAGTAGCCTGAGGCCATTCTTTTATCATTGTATTTCCTTGGACATGGGCATATCAATTGCTTCTGTGCCTGTCTTCTATCTGTAAGCTCCAAAAGTTGGAACTCTCTCTTTGTTCTTCATTATATCCATAGCACCTGACATCATGCCTGGGACACAGTTGATGCTCAGTATGTATTCATGGAAACAACATTCACAGTGGGACCGTCTTGGACCCAAGCCACAGACCAGAGAGGCAGCCTCTTTATTCACTGGCTGCTCAGGTTCTGGTTGTGTGAGTGCAGAGACATGCTGAGCCCCAGACCTCATTGTTTATCTAAGACACTTCTTCTGCTCTTGCTTGTCTTATAAAATACCAAATAAAAATAGTTCCAGGAAGCTATGTGGTTGAGAAATTCCAGGCTCTGTCTGAGCTCCTAGATAAAGGCTGTTATTGTTAGGAAGTTGGTCTTTAATCCAACCAGACTTTTCTGTGTACTTTGGTTTCACACCCTTCTAAAGGCATTGATTCTTTTCATTGCCCTTAAGCTTGCCACTAGCTGGTAACTGGAAAAAATAATAATTTGACAGCAGCTGATGTAAAAATGATATAAAGGTATTAGTTGACCACAGTTTACTTTATGTTCTGGGCTTGTGACTTTAAGGTAACTTATGGAGAAATAACACATACCTCACCAGAAGAATGAAAGAGAATAAAGTAGGCAGAGGCTCCTAGCACACAATAATGGTTAAGGAAGTAGTACCTCTAAATCATAGATTGGAATCCTCTCACTTTGTTCTGCTGTAGCCAGACTTTGGGCTATTGAGTTTTGTCCTAGGCATCATGTTTTAAAAGAGGGAAGATGACAAATTATCACCCAGAAGCAAATGACCAGATAAGGAATCTGGAAATCAGACTTTACAAGCAACATCCAAAGGACCTGGGAACATTTAACCTAGAGAAGAAATAGCTAGGAGTAGAGTGAGGTAGGGCAAAGTCTCAAAAGGGTCTTCAATTAATTGAAGGACTAACATTTAGAAAAGGATTAGGCCTCAGTTCTATTCTGTAAGTATCTGTGGAACTGCTATTATGTGCTAGGACCTGGGAATACAAAGAAAAGTAAAACAATCCCTGTCCTTGAGGATCAAAGAAGGAAGACACAAAGAGGCTATTACTAAGGCCCTTGCCAAGTGCTGAAGAAAGCGGAGGAGAGTTTGCTTTGCCCAGAGGGAGCTGGGAAGGCTTCACCAAGCAGGTAATATTGGAGTGGACTGGAAAACTAAGATTTCTTTAGGCAGAGAAAGAGAGGAAGGGCATGTAGGCAGCAAGTATAGCTTGTGCAAAGACAGAAAGGCATCCTCATGGTAAACCTGGAATGCATCGGAAGAGTAGAGGGAGATGAGCCTGTGAAGTCTGGTTGAAGCCAGATTGTCAAGGGCCTTGATTATTAAGCTAAAGAGCTTTGGACTATTTACCTTGAGTGGATATTGAACTATTTACCATGAGTGGGTATTGAAGAGCCATCAAAGGTGGTTAAGCAAGGGATTTTTATTTTAAAAAGAAAGCTCTAGCACAGCCTGCTGAAAGAGCTGTCATGAAGAGAGACAGGAGGCAGGAAGACAAGGCATCTTGTTATACCAAGGAGAGTCGAAGGGCTTGAATCTTCCACTTATCGTGGATGAATTTGGGCACATTCTTTAAACTCTGAACTTTTTTGTTTTTTCAGTCCGTAAATTGGGATAATGACATCTACTTTTTAGGGATGTTTTAAGAGTCCAGTGAGACAGTATATTCAAGTCCCTCACATGTACCTGGTATCTGAATGGTGCTCGATAAGTGAGCATCATATCCTTCCTCCTTTTCTCTTCATGGGCAGAGTTCTGCTCAATAAAGGTCGGGATCATGGCCAAACAATGGGATAAAGTCCCTTGGGAGAAATGACTACATCACTGAATACATCCATAAGGGGTATTTCTTTTGTAGAAGGGTAGTTGAACCAGGGAAGCCTCTAAAATCCATTCTTATTCTAAGAGTCTATGATTCTGTCACATTTAGGATTGTAGTATTGGGGAGATGGTTAAGAACCAGAGGTTTGATGTAATCTTTTGGTATTGACTTTTTTAAGAGCAAAAGTATTGGACCCAAAGGAAATGAGTCTTCCTCAAAATGAACATCTATTACTGAAATGTACAATTTGAAAAGACCCTACCCTAAACTTATAACCATCCCCCTGGAGTGACTGTAGTACAGGAGAAACAGAATTGGACTTGAAGTTTAGAGGCCTATGTTCCAGGGTCAGAAATCAAGAATTTTGCTGCATGGTTTTGGACAAGTCATTCCCTAATTCTTAGTCTCAGTTTCTCCATCAGGGAGATGTGGAGGTTTGATCTCTAAGGGATCTTCTATTATTATACTAACATTTTGGGATTCTGGGAGTCTAAGTTAAGATCATGAAATTTTGGATGTAAAAATGTTAGGAGATTTCAAGGATTCCCACAGCAACTATATCGCTCAGGTTATATATATGTCTTAATTTAACAGCATCAAACTCTAGAATATATTTTAAAATGTGTCATATGCACTGAGAGTGAGATTCACTTGACATTCTTCTTAGAATCAGAATTTTGGAATTCAGTGCATTTCAATTCTCACCATTAACTTAGCTGCAAATTGGATTAGTTCATATTTATGGTAGAGAGAAAAGGCACTTTCTCCAGTATGGCTAAGAAATAAAAATGTCAGTCATCTGTCATAGAAGGAAGAGATGGCTTCATCTCTATGTTAACTTCATGGCTTAGATGCCACCTTATATGGGAGCAGACAAAAATGAAGACTAGAGGCTCGAACACTTGCTGGGCCCACTCTGTCCCCTCTGACTGAAGGTCCTCCTGGCTATTCCTGCTCATCCTGTTTTTGAAGGCTTTTCCCTCCCTCTCTCTTCAGAACAAGTCCCTCCATTCCCTATGCTTCCCTAATGCTCTGCATCTGTTACAGCAATGATCACAGTGTATGATAATTATTGCCCATGAGACTATTGATTCTCTACAAATGGGGTAGGAGCATGGTGCTAGCATCTGTTGATCACCTGCAATGCACCAGGCACGTATATACCATCTTCTGTAATCCACCGAGCAACCCTTATGGCATAGGTATTGTTATATCCTCTTTAACTGAGGAAACTGGGACCAGAGAAGTTAAGTACCTTGCTCAAGATCACATAGCTAGTAAGTAACTGAGTCTGGCTTTGGATCAGGCTTTTTTGGTTTCCAAGCCCTTGTGATTTTAATTGTTCATGCCCTATTTTTATTTATCTCTGTAACCTGAAATTTTAGTACAGGCTTAGACTTCGGTATACACTTGACCCTTGAACAGCACGGGGGATAAGGGCATCAGCCCCTTCTACAGTCAAAAATTCACATATAACTTTTGACTCATTCTCCAAAAACTTAACTACTAATAGTCTACTAGTGACTGGAAGTCTTACCAAGAACATAAATCTATTAACGCACACTTAGTGTATTATAGGGATACTGCATTCTTACAAGAAAGTAAGCTAAAGAAAGGCACGTTTTATTAAGAAAATCATAAGGAAAAGAAAGTACATCCAACAGTACCATACTGTCTTTATTGATACCATACATTTATGTTGTTTGTTTCCGAGATGAATCATCTCTCTGGAATGGTGGGCAGCCATCTCTACAGACCTCAGTCTGTGGTACACAGCAAACTATTCAACTTTTTCTTGTAATGTTATGACTTTCTCTGCTTCTTGGAAACACTTCTGGCATCACTAGTGGTGCTTTCTTATGAGTCCCAGGGTGTTATTCAAGGTTTATAGTATTGTACTAAACATGATGAAAAAAGATGTAAGAACCATGAAAGATCACTTTTTACCATGATAGGTGGTTTACTGAGAGGTGAACTGCTCACGTGGAGATGGTTAGTGGCACATGGTATTTTGAGGGACACTTGCAATGCTTGAGCTCAGTGCAAAAACAGGAGGTGGCTATATAATTATTACAGTAGTACAGTGTGTACCACACTTAATTTTATGCAGTTATGATTTAATATTGCACCTTTATGTTTGTTTCCTGCAAATGATGGCATGCCTGGTCTCTTTCTACATATTTGCTTATATTTTGATAAATTTTAACTTTTTATCATAGGTTTTTCTGTATTATATGGTTGTAAATGATAAAATTGACTAGTATCAACATATGAGGTCAGACAGTTAAGTTTGTGAACTCCGAAAAATTGCTACATACCTCATTGCTGAATATCACTATGGTCACCTTCAAAATACTCCCCTTGGGATACTATGGACAGATCCCAGTGCTTAGTCTACCCTTCAATTTCAGAACTCTTTTTGTGGAATGGCCATTAGAGCTATTATCATTCAAGATCTGGTCTGACAATTAAGTTTGTGAACTCATCTTAGAAAAAATACTTTGAAGGGTGTACAAGGTGCTGACATCTGCGCATAGCTTCCCAAGGGGGGTACTTCAAAGATGACCATAGTAATATTCAGCAGTGAGGTATGTAGGTAGCACCTTTTCTAGGTCAAGTTCACAGACTTAATTGTCCAACCTCATGTATTTTATGCATTTATGATATACTTAACTTTTCCTTAATTTTTTAAATATTTTTAGGCTATGTGGTTTGTCTGCAAGTTTTTTTTAATTGTTGTAAATCTCCAAAATAGTTTCCAATATGTTCATTGAAAAATATTTGCTTATAAGTGGCTCTGCACAGTTCAAATCTATGTTGTTTAAGGGTCAACTACACATGAATTATGACTATTAAATGACAATTCAATCAGTGAAGATTTACTGAATGGAGCAAAGCACTAGGGGAGCTACAAATGAGAATGTAATTGCATAGGGATCAAGCTAGCCTTTCCTTGACTTGTGATGAGCTTCAGGACACATCTACTTGGAAATAAATACTCTCATTAGCCTTTTTGGTATCTCAGCTGAGCGGAAGAGGCTGTGATAGTCTCTTGACAGGTCCAGCTGGCATGATAGACTTGTTTAACCAAACTGGTTTCACATCTTTCTAACAGCCCTGCTTTAAAGTCCTTGAGTCATAGAAGAGACAGAACTCAAAAACAACTATCATACATATGAAAGGGGTCAGAATAGAGGCTGTACAAGATTCTAAGGGCAGAACATAGGGAGGGACTACTGTGTACAAAAATTAAGAAAGGATTCACAGAGAAGGTGGTATTTGAGCTGGGACTCAAAGGATAAGTAATTTCATTTATTTTCCTGTTTATTTCCTAAGATAGGACACGAAGGTATTACTAGGGTTATACTAGGGTGTATAAAGGGAGGGAGGCACCTCCAAGAAGCAAAAAATAGTGGTCTGTGATGAAACATGAGATACTGGGATAAAAGCAAGAGGTGAAGCAGAAAATCTTGGTTGAGTCAAGTAGTCAGAGGGCCTTGAATGCATGCTAAGGACTTGGATTTACTCTGTAGGTCTTCTGAGAAATCCTAGCGTCCATTGAGCTACAGCCTCAAAGTGTCAGCTAACTTTTTGTCTCGTGGCCCCAAAGTCCTGAGAATAAGCAGAGATAGAAATAGAGCATGTTGGAAGGAGTCAGAGGGTCTAGATTCTCGTGGGCCCTGCTGCATGCGCATGTGACTCAGTCTTTACAGGCTTCTGTTTTCTTCCAGGTAAAGTAAAATTCTCAAGACATGAATCACCAGAGTTCTGTTAGTCCACAAGTCTGAGGCTACCAGCTTCACAAAGAAAATCCTCCACAATGTTCATCTCAGTTTCTGTGGCCAACAGACTCTTAGGGAGTTTACTCATCATCCCACCACTGGTGTTGTGGCTTTGTGTAATTCCTTCTGTTTGTATGTGGGTGGGGCCTGTGACTGACTTCTCACTCATATAATATAGCAAAGGTGACCGGATGGATGGGACGGATATCCATACATCAGTGTGATATAGGTACATTACGTAAAAGTGTGGCACCTGTCTTGTTGAGTCTCTCTGTTCCTCCCTGTTGGTTTTAAAGAAGCAAGCAGCCACGTGGTGGGCTGCCTATGTTCGGAAGCCCACAGAACAGGGAACTACAGCATCTCTAGGAACTGAGGGTGGCCTCTGACTGATAGTCAAGAAGAAATGGAAGCTCTCAGACCTAAAATGACAAGGAACTGGATTCTGCCAACCACCTGAGTGAACATGGAAGCAAATCTTTCCACAGCTAAGCCTTGGATGAGATTCTGGCCCTGGAAAACATCTCAATTGCAGTGTTGTATGATTCTAGGAAAAGGACTCTGCTAAGCTGGGACCTGTGAGATAATAAACATGTTGTCTTAAGACTGAGTTTGTGATGATGTATTTATACAGCAGTAGAAACCATGCTTCACTGTAACACCTGAAGCTCCTGACCCTATCCTTGTGCCATGGTTATCACTCTATGTTGTCTCTCTGTGCATAATCTGAAATAATTCCTAGTCTATGTATGGGTGGCTTTATTTGTGTAAATTTATAAACAGATCATGCATACTTGTGATAATTAATCTTACATATCAATTTGACAGGGATAAGGAATGCCCAGTTAATAAACTGATTAAACCTTATTCCTGGGCATGTCTATGACAGTATTTCTAGAAGAGATTAACATTTGAATTGGTAGACTGAGTGAAACAGATAGACATCAACATCATCCTATCTTTTGTGGGTCTGAATAAAACAAAAAGTCAGTGGAAGGTTGGTTTTGCTCTCTGCCTGACTGTTGAAGCTGGGACATTGATCTCCCGTCCTTGGCATTCCTGGTTTTAAGACCTTTAAACCCAGACTGAAATCTACACCATTAACTCTCTGACTCTCAGGCCTTTGAACCACACTTTGGGCTCTCCTGGATCTTCAGCTAGCAGAGAGCAGAATGTAGAACTTTGAGCCTTCATAATCATGTAAGCTAATATAATAAATTATTTGTCTATCATCTATCTTTCTATTTATCTATTTATATCCTATTGGTTCTGTTCTCTGGAGAACCCTAATACAATTCATATTCAATCACAGACCCTTAGGAACTACTCAGTATGTTCCAAGCACACACAAAAATGGGTGAGCTCAGGTTCCCTCTGAGGTGCTCACAGCCTGGTGAGAGAAACAGTCCCATGATTGGGGGGTGGGGGCCCACCTGTAAGGGCAAGCTACCTAAGGAAGTGAATGTGTATCCATCATTATCTCATTTGATTCTTTTTTTTTTGGAGACAGAGCCTCAAGCTGTCACCCTGGGTAGAGTGCCGTGGCATCATAGCTCACAGTAACCTCCAACTCTTGGGGCAAGTCTCCTGCCTCTGCCTCCCAAGTAGCTGGGACTACAGGCACCCGCCACAATGCCCGGCTATATTTTGGTTGCAGCCATCATTGTTGTTTGGCAGGTCCAGGCTGGATTTGAACCCGCCAGCTCAGGTGTATGTGGCTGGTGCTTTAGCTGCTTGAGTCACAGGCACTGAGCCGTCTCATTTGATTCTTATGAACCTGTAGGGTGGATGCTAGTTTTACAGAAGACGCAACTGAGCCCAGAAAGGTTAGGGAACTTGCCTTAGATCCACTTAGTAGGGATCAGATCCAGGACTCTAACCCAGGTCTTCTGACTTCATCTTGTTCAGATAGTTAAGAATTGAGTATACATTGCCTATGTGCTGATAGATTCTACTGGAACTTTTGGCAAGCAAACACACCCAGACTCTCTGGGAGGTGATTTGGGTAAAATTCTGATTCCAATGAGCTTTCTCTCATCAACTCAGAAGACAGAAGGGGGTCTGGGCTTGTCTTCATTCACCTTCAGCATATTCAAGAAACAGAGGCTAGGCCAGGTGTAATGGCTCACACCTGTGATCCCAGCTTTGGGGGAGGTCAAGTTGGGAGAATCACATGAGGCCAGGAGTCCAAGACCAGCCTGGGTAACATAAAAGACCCCATCTTCACACATACACACCCACATGCACACAAACAAACAGAGGCTGAATCACATTTTCTTTGAGGGTCTAACCTTTGTCTTCTGTGACTGATGTCATTTTATACGGCAATGAGAACATAGGTCAGTGATACTCAAACTCAGGAACCAAAAGAATCATCTGAAGAGACTGGTTAAAATGCAACTCTAGGGTCCTACCTCCAGAGATTTTGACTCAGGCCCATGAAACATTTTCAACAAGACATTCAAAATATTCTGACACAAGTAAATCATAGGCCACATAGACATTAATGATAAAATCACAGCCATGCCCAATTGAGGTTCAATTTGCCTATGTTTCCAAGCATCAACTAGTGTTTATAATTCTCTTTCCTATAGGAGGGAAGGAACCCATTGTGTGCTGGGAAATATTTAATAACTGGGTTGCTAGGAAGGGGACCAAATTTTAAAAATAGCCCATGATTTATAGCATTTACCAAGATCTATGGTGTAAACACTCACATCATGGCTGATAACAACCTACCAATGGTACATCAATTAACACAGCACTAGGGAGAGATACACACTATTGGCCTTTGCAAGTCAGTAGGAGTCGGTTCCAGAAATCACTGAAGAAAGCCCAGATTGAAGGGACTTCACTCCCTGGGGTAAGTTTCCCTACTTACAAAATGGGGGTTTATGAAGGGCTTTTGATCTCTGGTGGATTATGCTTTACTCAAGACTAATTTTTAGGCATTATCCCAGGGGATGTGGGGCTAGAGGAGGCTACCTTGAGGAGGTGGTCTGGGTGCTAGAGCACTCAGGGACAAGCAGATAGAGTGAGTCCACCTCCTTCCTAGGGTAGGGTGGAAGAGCTCCCCCCTGGGTATACAGATCAGGGGCTCTGGAGTACCAGCTCTGCTTCAAATCTTGGCCCAAATGCTTACCAAACATCTGTGAGCCTGTGTCCCTCTCTGTGAACTTGAGGATGTAACATCTCACCTATCTCATAAAGTGGTTGTGAAAATTAAATGAGATAAAGTCTGGCACATGATCAGATTACTGTAAATATCAATATTTCTCCTCACTGTCATTTCTTCCTCTGCCCAGGATAGTTTTTTCCCCAAATTCTACCAGACGAATGGCTAATTTCATTCATAAGCAGAGTAGTAAGTCACTCACACTGTATAATTGGGGGAAAGAGCCTTCAGGCAAAAAATTGCATATATATAATTGTATCTGTGTGCATGAAGATTTCTCCAGTAGTCTATCACAGAGTCCGAACTTCCACCATTCAACTCTTAGCCAGTGCCCCACACCAAAAGGCTGCCAAGGATACACCTGCAGTCGAGCAAAGTTGAGATTATTACACAATGTGCAAAGGACATTACATACCTTGGGAAACCCTGGGGCAGCTCAGAAAGAGGAGAGGTTTGCTCTGGGCTAGGTGCTATCAGAGAGCAGGGACAATTCAGTGATTAGGTATTGAGATTTCTTTTATCTAACAGAGGGGAGAGTGGAACAGGGCTAAAGCTATGATTGGTAAAGAAATCACCCCATTCATATTAACTAGGAGAGGGGGCTGTTTGGTCATTTTAACAATATTGTGCAGTGGTCTGGTTGCTGTCTGTATTCAGACATGGCATGGTGGGGGCTTTTTGTTTCACCAGGTCACGATTATGGTGATGTCATCTGGGGATTGGTGTTCTGTGAACTTGCTTACCTTTGGCATGAGGACTCCAGGGCCTGGTGGCCGACCACCAATGGGGGCTATTTTCTTTCTCATCTTACTCACTTACAAAACATTTACTGATGGCTTCCAGGCACACATATTATCTCACTTAGCCTTCACTGAACTCTGTGAGGAATTGTTATCTCTATTTCATAGATGAGGAAACTGATGCTGAGAGATGAGTGACTTTCCTAATTTACCTAGTTGGGGGTGGAAAAAAGGAAGTCTCTATAGCAGTGTTTTTCAACCTTTTTAATCTCATGGCACACTTAAACTTACAGTTAAACTTCCACTGCACATTTAAATTATGTTGATTCCTACCAAAAAAAGAACATACCTACTGTATTTTGAACTTGTTTGGAAAATAATTTAATTAATGATCTTTAAAATTTTTTCACAGCATACCTGTTGAAAATTACTGCTCTGGGGACTTGAATCCAGATCTGTTCAACTCCAAGCCCAGGGCTTACTCTGTTAAGCTTCTCTACACAAAGTAAGCCTCTAAAGAGGCAAAGGACCTCCTCCGTCCTCTTTTGCTCTCTGGAGGACACTGCTGTTCCTGGTGGGACTGGCATGCCCTGCCCCAGGCCTTGCCCACTGAAAGTGAGTGTGGGGCCCACTGGCTGGCACTGGTTACACTTGCAGCTGGCTTTCTGCTGGCACAGTGGTTTGGCTTGGATGAGAAGGCAGTCACCTGGGCTCTTAGTCCCAGACCTGGCATTAACTCTCCATGTGACTTGGAAAAAGTCACTTCCAACTTTGGGCCTTGGTTTCTTCTCCTGATAATCTATGAGCCCCTGAACTGAGGAAATCTGTGAATAAATATTTGTTGAATGAATAAGGAAAATGCAGAAACGAATGGAATCTAGCCAGACATGGATTTTCCAGTCATTGTTTTGTTATTTTGTCTGCCTCTCCCCTCTTTCTGGTGTGCTGAGTCTGTGCCTTTCTTCTCCTTTCCATGGTTCCTACCTGAGCTGTTCTCCAAGCCCGCCCTCCACCGTGTCTGGGGGCCTGGACGCTCCTGGCCCAGTGGGCCAGGAGCAGCTGCTGACACAGCTGCCGCTCTGGCAGCTCTGAGTCCAGCAACCAGCTGCTTCCTTCACAGTCTGCTGGCTATCTCCAACCACTGTGCCCAGAAACCTCCTCCAAAGGATCCATTTCAGCCCACCTAAGTTGCTGAGCCAAGTGTCCCTCAGTCATGCCCTCAGAGAGTCTGGGTTTGCCTTAGAAATGACCCAGCCCAGGGTTCGGTGCCTGTAGCTCAAGCGGCTAAGGCACCAGCCACATACACCAGAGCTGGCAGGTTCGAATCCAGCCTGGTCCTGCCAAACAACAATGACAACTACAACCAAAAAAATAGCTAGGTGTTGTGGTGGGCACCTGTGGTCCCAGCTACTTGGGAGGTAGGGCAAGAGATTCGCTTAAGCCCAAGAGTTGGAGGTTGCTGTGAGCTGTGATGCCATGGCACTCTACCTAGGGTGACAGCTTGAGGCTCTGTCTCAAAAAAAAAAAAAGACCCAGTCCAATCCTTTCCAGTCCAGAGGAGGGACACAGTTTACCCATAGTCACACAGCAACTTAGCATGAATCAGAAACAGAATCCTGATTGCTAGTTACATCTCCCTCTGTATAAATTCATCATAAGGAGAAAGCTTGGAAATCTCTGGGAAAGGGCTGTTTTATTTGGGGCCTACGAATTGTAGTACATTCAGTATGTTGAGTCCAGACATGTTTGTTGACCAGTCTCCTGGGCTAGATTGTGGAGACAGGAAGAATAAAACACTGTCTGTGCCTCTAGGGACAGGGTGGGAGATAAAGAAGTAGATAATTACATCATAAGTGCTCTCATAGCTAAGTAGACAAAATGCTGCAGAGAATAGCGAAGGAGCAAGGAATTTCTGGGAATGGGGAGAAGGTTGTGAAGTTTGAGTTGGGTCTTGAAGCATGGGTAGGAGTTTACCAAGCAGAGAGAGGCTGGATGGAGGTAAGAAGAGCCTTGCGGTCAGGGGCAACTATTTACCTGTGGAAAGGTATGAAGCTATTGTAAAGCAGGGTAGAAGTCTCCACGGGCAGCAGTGATACAGGGAAGGAGGACCATTGTGAAATAAGAAGGACTTAGGCTCTATTTACAATTCTGTTACAGAGTCATTGAAAGCCTTTAAGCAAATCTTTTAGTCTCACTGTGTCTCCATTACCTCCCCATCTCTCCAGGAGGATGCTGATGATGAGGACTTACAGCTCTGGAGCTGCTGGATAGAATACAGTAGTCACTGACCACAGGGGGCTATTTAAATTCATACAGTTAGCTTATTCATGTAACTCTGTGTTATGTTCATCAAAGAAAGATACAGTAAATCTAAAACTAACCCTGAAAAAGGAATCTCAATTTGTGGATTTGTCTATTCATGTGGGGATGTTTCCCATTAAGACCACCAGATCAAAATTCTTATCCTTCAGCCTGTTTTGAAAATTAATAATCTTTTGCCTAGTTATACCGGGTTAGGAAGCAGTATCAAAGCCCTCAAATTCCTAGGGCTAAAAGTATGAGATTAGCTGGGCATGTGGCTCATACCTGTAATCCCAGCACTCTGGGAGGCTGAGGTGGGAGGATCACTTGAGCTCAAGAATTCAAGACCAGTCTCTACCACACATAGAAAAAAATTAGCCAGATGTGGCGGACAACTGTAGTCCCAGCTACTTGGGAGGCTGAGGTAGGAAGATCACTTGAGCTCAGGAGTTTGTTGTTGCTATGAGCTAAGCTGAGGCCATGGTACTCTAGCCTGGGCAACAGAGTGAGACTCTGTCTCAAAAAATAAAAAATAAAATCAAAATGTGAGATTATAAAAAATCATCTGGAATCATTCAGGTAATTTCCAGTATTGGAATATAGTATGCAGGGTGAAAGTTGACTTCTGAGATTTCTTCTGTAGGAAATCCTCACCTATTATTATTTTTAAACATTAATGAAAGCCTTATAAAATAGAAAGATTCAAAATCACCATTGTTTCCTAACATTCACAACGTAGAAACTTATTTGGTAACCCAGTTAAGAGAGAATAAAGTGGCTTGGCGCCTGTGGCTCAAGTGGCTAAGGCGCCAGCCACATACACCTAAGGTGGCTGGTTCAAATCCAGCCTGGGCCAGCCAAACAACAGTGATGGCTGCAACCAAAAAAAAATGGCCAGGCATTGTGGCGGGTGCCTGTCATCCCAACTACTTGGGAGGCAGAGGCAGGAGACTCGCTT
>NW_003852539.1:1837726-1838166 GCF_000181295.1 Otolemur garnettii | reverse complement strand
TTGCTGTGAGCTGAGATGCCATAGCACTCTACCCAGGGGGTCAGCTTGAGGCCCTGCTTCACAAAAAAAAAAAAAAAAAAAAAAAAAGAAGAGAATAAAGTGATGATAGTTGTTTACTTTATATCATATAACAAAGGTATATTTTCTTATGAAAAAAACTTAAATTCATTAAAAGTAAATGCATTTAAAATTCAGTTCCTCAGGTGCACTAGCCATAATTCAAGCGCTCAAAAGTTGCTAGTGACTAGTGGCCACCATATTGAATAGCACAGATACTGACTCCTTCTTCCATCATCCCAGAAAGTCCTGTTGGACCATGCTGCTCCAGAGGCATATGGCTCTGAGACGGAAAGGGTTTGTTCTGTCACATAGCAAAGTCTCCAGCCTCCCCACCTGCCTGATCAGGAGGAGATCCCACAGGATAAATGGAGAGGATACAG
>NW_003852539.1:1828660-1837023 GCF_000181295.1 Otolemur garnettii | reverse complement strand
TCAGCTCAGGTGTATGTGGCTGGCGCCTTAGCTGGTTGAGCCATAGGCGCCAAGCCAATGCACAAGACTTTTATGTGATCTGGCTGAATGGTTAAACAAGAAGAATTAGGTAGAAGGTAGAATCAATATTTTTTAAAAAAGAACAAATTATTACATACTGTACACCAAGCATAGTTTTAAGAAGCTCTAATAGATAGCTCAACACCCCCGTGAAGCAGGGAGGTGAATACTCCCATTATTCTCATTTTACAGACAAGGAAATAGAGGTTGAGATGAATAACTTGCCTTTCTCACAGCTGTTAAGTGGGAAAACTAGGACTCACCCAGGCAGTGGCTTCAAAGCTCACAATCTTAACCCTTACCTAGCATCCTCTCCCAACTTTGCAACTGCTGAATATCTGGACCTGAAGGAGCCTTAGCACCGTCTTGTCCCATCCCTTTCTTTCACTCACAGGATGGCTGAGAGCCACAGAGGGGTGTTAATCCACCCAAGATTATTCAGAACGTTTTTTAAGATAGACCTTGAACCTGAGTGTGGGTCTCCTAACTCCTGTTCAGTGTTCTCTTTGCTTCATTACTTTAAAATAGTCTAATATATCAAATGACCCACTGAGCATCTTCTAGTTACCCACATGTGTTGGATGTTTTTGTGGAAGAAAACTTCAGCTGGTTGAGAGCAGCCTCAGAATCAAACCTCACCTGGTTGCTTATCCAGTGACCTAAACGGAGTTACTTTCTATGTCTTGGCCTCAGTTTCTCCAGATAAGGAATATGGATATAATTGCCTTAAGGATTAAGTCAGATTGCCTGGTGCAAAGTAGCTGTTCAAGAAAAAGGAGTAAATGCTAAAAATATAAGTCCTGCCCTCTGTAATCTGGATGTGGAACTAAGACTGCCATGCAGGACAGGGTTGAGAGGCAGCAGAGAGCAAGCTTTGTTGGGAGGTCAGACAATGAATATGAGCACAGTCAATAGGCTGTTGGCTCCATATGGCCAAGGAGTCTTTGGCCTTGTGGTGACTTAGGATCAAGAAATTAGCCAAGGTTGGCTGTCTGTCTTTAGCTCGATGGTTAGAGTGCTGTGCACTGGGGGTTGTCGGTTCCAACCTAGCCAGGGCCTGCTAAACAAACAAACAAAAAAATGAATACCTGCATCTTTAACCTAAACATTGTACCCTCATATCAATTTGAATAAAGTTAAAAAAAAAAAATCCAGAGGAAGGCTGGCCTGCAGGAAATCAGGTAGGACACTAGGACACTAGGTGGCGCTGGTGGCCCACCTGGGAATTGAGAGAGCCCAGAAACCAGCCTGGGGAATCCGTGACTGGCTGTAGTTTCACTTCTGTTGCTTCTAAGATATGAACCCCTAGGGGGAAGGCCCCTAGGAGGCTGAGGGTCAGGGCACTCTGCTCCAGGAAAGAAGGATAGACAGAAATTTCACATTCCTTACTCCATTTATTCTTTGGGTTTTTTTGTTTTTGTTTTTGTTTTTGAGACAGAGTCTTAAGCTGTTGCCTGGGTAGAGTGTGGTGTCATCACAGGTCACAGCAACCTCAAACTCTTGGGCTTAAGCGATTCTCTTGCCTCAGCTTCCCAAGTAGCTGGGACTACAGGTGCCCACCACAATGCCTGGCTATTTTTGTTGTTGTTGCAGTTGTCATTGTTGCTTAGCAGGCCCTGGGCTGAGTTCCAACCCACCAGCGCCCTAACCACTGAGCTACGGGTGCCAAGCCTACTCCATTTATTCTTCACGACCACCCTTTTAGGTACTATCTCTGTTTTACACACAAGGTACTGTGACTCAGAGGGTAATTATATTATAGACAAGTGCATCCAGGCCCACTAATTACAAATCCCATGCTCCTTCTAGGAAAATATGCTCCTCCCAGCCTGGAATCAGTCTATCAACAGAAGCTAAACATCAACAGAGGCTAACCATGGTGTCAGGGAGGTAATACCAGATAGGACATAGATTAAAACCACTTCCTCCCAACCCCATGACCTCCCTGGACCAGTCCCCCATCCCTCGTTCACCTGGTCTATGGTAGTAATCTGCAAATCCATTTCCCTGCTTCCATTCTTGCACCCCTAAGGGTCTGTTCTCTACAGCAGTCTTTCAGAAGGAAACCATGTCACATTATTCCTCAGTTCAAAACCCTCTGATGGCTTCTTATTCCCATCAGAACGTCTGAATTTCTCACCACACCTACAAGCAGTGGAGGGCTGGTCATTGTGTGACCACCAGTTCTCAGAGGTAGGAAGCTCTGTGCTAATTGTAGTGTACATTATTCCGCCAGATGTGAAGCTTCCAATGTGACATCACTGGGCTCAGAGGTGGGAGGAGATACAAATAATCAGGCAGTTTGAGCTGGCGCCAATGCACAAGGCCAGACGCATAGGCTCTTGCCCCATGACTTCTCTGGACAAATTGCTCACCCCCTTCCGGAACTCCCTCTGCTGGATCACTGATCTTCTTGCTGTTTCTTGAACATAATAAGCACAATTCCCCCTCAGGGCCTTGCCACTTGCTGTTCTTTCTTCCCCTAGAGATGTATATAACCCGCTGCATCCCCATAATTCAGGTGTCTGCTCAAATGTCACAGAGAGGCCCCCCACTCCAGAAAACTCACCTTAGATACCTCCCCCCACCCTCCATCACATTTATCCCTCACTCTGCTTTATTTTTCTCTAAGGCCCCAATCCCTATGTAATAATAAGTGATAGACTGATTAAAATTTGTTTGTCGAGGTCATCACTGTATTGACACCCCCAGAACAGGCCTGGCTCAAAGAAAGCACTCAGTAAATATTTGTTGGGTTAATAAATGAAAAGTTGCCTTCCTCCTACATGTAATATCTTTTTGAAGCTTTTGTGTTTTCTCTTAATTCTTGATATGCTGTATGGTCTTACTGTGCTGTGTCTAGGTGTGAATTTACTTTTGTTTGTTCTGTTCAGCACTGAGAATGCATCTCGAATCTGAGCCATAATGTCTTTCTTTAACTCCGGAAGATTCTCAGTTCTTATTCCTGTAATCTTGCTTCTTCTGCATTCCCTCTGTCCTCCTGGAACTCCTACATAGCAGTCTGTTAGTCTATATTCCATGTCTCTTAACTGCTTGGCATTCTATGGAATGCCATTTGTCCCTTAGTATCTGTTCCTCTTTTTCCTTAGTAATAGAATCTCTGATGTTTAGCTAGGCACATGGCTGCTTGGGGTAAAGACAACACTTCTGAGTCTTCCATTTTGCTACATATGGGCATATAGCGAGCTCTGGACAGTGAGGATAAGCGTGAATCCTGTGAAACTTTCCTGTAATGTCTTTAAAGCAAGGAAGTGTGTTATTCTTTGACCTATCCTTCTTCTTACTATCTGAAAGATACACGAGATAGCTGGAATTGATGCAACCATCTTGGACCAAGAAGTCAGAGAGAAGGAGCCTGGGTTTGGATGACTTCATGAGATCTTCCTCTTAGCCTCAAACTTCTTAATGCTGAGCTACTCTGTGAGAGAGAACTGGACTTGGATCTTCTTTAAGCCATCATAGTTTTCCTATCTGTCTTAGTTTGGGCTTCCCAAAACAGATCATGAGACAAGGAGTAGGATGCAAGTAGTTTCTTTGGGAAGTGATCCCAGAAAGCCCAGTGAAGAAGTGGGGAAGAGAGGCAAGGAAGGGGGGAAAGTCAGTGAAGGCTTTGATCTTGGTTGCTTCTATGAGCAAACAGAAGCTCAGTCGTGCTGTGGGGCCCATGGGAGACTTCACGAAACATGCTGCAGACTTGTCCTATGGAGGGGAAAGGAAGCTGGAGGAATTACTGTGAATAGTGTCCCCTACTGGTTGAAGGTCTTTTCTGGGGCTAAATCCCCCCTGTAGTCTGTCTGTCCTTGTACAAATTGACACAGGTGTGTGTGTGTGTGTGTGTGTGTGGCCGGAAATACCCTCAGGCAGAAATGCAAGAAGCTATTGTCTTGTGTAGAACTGTTTTCAGGTGACTGCCCTGGTCATCCAAGGAATGTGGGCTGGGCACCAGCAGTGTCTGCACTCCCTATGTTGCATCAAAACCTCCTCTAACTCTCACATTGCTCCTTCCTGTAATTTTTTTTTTGCAGTTTTTGGCCGGGGCTGGGTTTGAACCCTCCACCTCCGGCATATGGGGCTGGCGCCCTACTCTTCTGAGCCACAGGCGCCGTCCTGTCATTTTTTTTTAATTTAATCATAACTGTGTACATTGATGCATTTATGGGGTACATCCTTCCAGTAGTTTATTTCTGGTTGCATCCTAGGTGAAATTCCCAGTTTTCTCTTCCAATTATTCTACCTATCTTCTACCATGTCTATCTAGATGTATTCTCCCCTCTGTTTATTTCAATAACTGTATTTCCCATTCCCAATTTTTCTAAATGGCTGTGTTCAGTTTCTGCCTGTTTTTAATTTAGAATTTATTGTTTTTTTTTTTTTAACTTTTGTCTGTAGTGGATTCATTTTCCAAATTACTGATTTTTTGTTGGCTGTCTACATCAGCATTCATTTTTCTTCCAGAATGTGTTTGGAATTTTAGTTTTAGGCTTTCCTTAAGTGGGATTAATTTTTCTGTACATACCCACCCTGCTTAGTGGTTTGGTGGTTTCTCCCACACTCCTGGGACCCCATCCAGAGCCAGGTTTTCTGCTGATGACTCAGAGGCTGTCATCCTGTGATGATGGCAGGGATTTCATATGTCCAGTCACTGCACTGGCTGACTTGGCCTCAGCTGTACAAGGGGCTTATTTGCTTATTTAGTCCCTTATGCCTGGAGGGAGTCAAACTCTTGGCTGGATCCAGACCTCTGTCTTTAACATTATGTTAGCCTTGTGCTTCTGTTGAATTTCTGATCCACAAAGATGTTTGTCTTGACTTTAAGCATGGCTATTCCTGTTTTGAATTCTATCTTTTTATATCGCTGTTGTGAATTTAGTGAATGAGGGTGGGTTGGAAAACATGAATTTACAGCACCATCTTGACCAGAAGTTTCTGGACCTTTTGAATCTCCCTACGGGAAGGAAACAGTGAGTGTGGCTAAGGATTGTTTCCAGATACCAGGCTTGCAGCTACAAGAGAGAAAGGAATCTGCCCTTCTGGATGCTTCTGTTTTATTCTCCAAGGCGACACAGGCCCTAGAGGACTCAAAAAGCTCCCTGTATAAAGTGTATTTGGCCCTCCTGGCCTCTCAACCCTCTGGTTCATCGTGCCCTGACTGCCCCACCTTATTCCATCACAGAGCTTCCTGCCAACTGTTCACTTCAAAGGTCTTCACCAACTCGGCTGTAGGTGTTCATGGCCATATTTGCATTTCAACAAGGGACTCCTAAAGATGTTTTCATCTTTAAAATGTGCAGCTATAGAATTCAAATGACAGAGTGACAGGCTGTGTGTGGGGTTGATTGTCTGGGTCAGAGACATCACACCTGGCTGGCGAGGAGAGCTTTTTGACAACAGGAGCTGTCCAACAAGGAGGGGGCTGCTGTCACCGAGGAACTCAAGCGGCTGACGGTTGACCTTCCACTGGGCATCGGGCAGGGCCCTGAATGGAAGAAGTCTTCAAACAGGAGAGAGAAGCAAAGGAAGCATTTTGTACACTGAAAAGTGTCACTGAAATGCTCCATGCCCTAAGAGGCTACATTGCTGCTCTGAAAGCCGGCCTCATGCTCCACCCTATGTATTTCCCAAAGCATATCCTGTGGTGCCACTTGCACAGGATAGTGGCTCATAGAGTCTCAGGCAATGCAGGCTTCTCCCCTGCTCCCAAGAACCCAGCCTCCTCAGGCTCCTCTCCATGCATGTCCACCCATCCGTTCCAGACAGGTGACCCTCCCTGCCAGCACCACTGCACTTCCAAACCTGAGTTATCTTTAGTGTTTTGGAGTACTATAGCAGGAAGGTCTATCTTCATCTTGTACAATTTAAAAATACTAATGGAATTACTATTTTGTCTCTTTCTGTTTTAAAGCCAAACCTTCCCCCTGCCCCAACCAAATGAATGCTAACACATTTGTGATGGCCTTAAAAATTACTTAAAGATTAATAAGTCTAGAAAGACTTTCCCAGGGAAAATGGGTATTTTCCTCCTAACAGTGATGGGGTTCAAAATCTTTTATAACATTCTTGGTAGCATATATGGAATCCTCCTCAGGGCTCTTTCAGCACCAATGTCCCTTCCTGGCCCCAACAGGTGAAGGCAGGGTCCTCCCAGGCCAGTAACTTATTGTGGCTGGTGGTGGTTGCCTTAAGGAAGAAAGAGACTTCATATTAATTGGTCATACATTTCACAAGTGCTATCACCTTTAATCTGTATAGCAACCCACTATACAGATGAGGAATCTAGGCCCAGAGAGGTAAAATGACATGCCCAAGATCACATAGCCAAGAAGAGGAAGAGTTCTTTTCTCGCAGTTACCCTCTCTTCAAACTCTCTGGCTGGTTTTCTGTTCAGCCTCTATTCATCCTTAGGGTGAATTTTAGATTAGGTAAGAATTTCTATGTGGATTACAACCCTTAGTTCATGTTATTTTGTCTTGACTATTTTAGAAGGTTTTGTCTGTTTTGCAATTAACATGTTAGGATAACCTTTTGCATCTCCTCTCCTCTCCTCTTCTCTTCCCTCCCCTCCCCTCCCCTCCCCTCCCCTCTCCTCTCCTCTCCCCTCCCCTCCCCTCCCCTCTCCTCTCCTCTCTCCTCTCCTCTCCTTCCTTTTCTTTCTTTTTTGAGACAGGGTCTCATTCTGTTACCCGGGCTAGAGTACAGTAGCATCATCATAGTACATGATGATATTTTTTGGAACTTTTTAGAGCTAACTTTCTAGTTTAAAATATAGATTCATAGGAAGTTGTAACAGCAGTAGACAGAGAGGTTCCATGAGGCTTCACTCTGTTTCCCATAATGGCACCATATCGAAATCAGGAAATTGACATTGGCACGATGTGTGTGTATAGCTCTTTATCGTTTGTCACGTGGGTGGCTTCATATAACTGCTCCCGCAGTCATGATGCAGAACTGTTCCATCACCACAAAGACCCTCCTCGGGCTACTCCCAACACCTTCCCCCACTATCCCTAACCCTTGGCAGTCACAAATCTGCCTCCCATTTCTGTAATTCTGTCATTTCTAAAATGTCATAGAAGTGGAATCATACCTTAAGCAATATTTTCAGGGTAACTTTTTTCACCTAGGAAATGCTCTTGAGATTCATTCATATTGTCTTATGTATCAATGATTGTTCCTTTTTATTGTTAAGTAGTATTCCATGTATGATCAACGTTTTAAAAACTTGGGAACATAGAAAAATATAGAGAAAAACCTCCAAGGCCCCAGAATGGGGTGGGGGAGAGGACTCCTGGTTTCCTTCTTGTCCAGGCCAGCAGTGACTTAGGCCCTGGAACTTGCTGGGCTGGACCTTCTCAGGGATAGGAGAAGGCAACAGAGGGAGGACAAAGCCATTTGCCCCAAGCCCCACTGCTCCCAGTCCTCTCCTTGGTGGGACTCCATCTGGCTGCTGCTGACTCTCTGTTTGCATCTGTCTCTTTCCTTTTTTCCTCTCTCTTTCTCCTCACCCTGTGTGTCTCCATCTGTCTCTCTGAGTCAGTCTTTCTCTTTTTCTCAAACCACAAAACATGGCTAAATGCAATTTCCATTGAGTGCAAAATCTTGTGTCTGTGTTTCATTATTCTGTCTGGATTGGTACATGTTTTCAATTGCATAATTCCCCTCCTTCCTCATTTTCTCCCCAAGACTTTCTCCCACATAATATGAGCATTTGGGGGCCAGCTTTTGACAGTTCTGCTTTTGAATGCTGTGAAAAGTAGAGCGAGTGCCTTTTTCAGTCCTGCACCACCAGAGAAGCTTGGTTGGCAAGTTCCCCAGGGTTCCTGCTGAGCTTTGTCCCTTAGACTAGACCTGGGGAAGAGGTATCCCTTTTCCAGCACTCCCAAAGCCAACACTTTGCTGCGGCACCTGCCTTGGAAGAATTCAAAGAACATTCTTATGGCCGCCTTAAGACCTTCCACCCCATTGGTGACCATGACATCAGGTCCAAACTCCCCTCTTTTTTTATTCACATCCTTAAACATCTGGACTGACCCTATTCGTTCATTTATTTCTTCATTTATATATGACTGAGCAGTATAACTTCTTGCCCTAACAGCCATTGCAGTTTTGAAATAGGGCTAATAGAAAATAATGTAAAGAGGTAGCAAGTGGTTAAATGGTTAAATATATCATGAAGTATTCTGTAGGCTCAGACATCACAAAGTCATTAAAAATCATGGTTTGGAGAGTTTTCAGAATGGGAAAATACTGGGTGGTGCCTGTGGCTTAAAGGGGTAGGGCACCAG
>NW_003852539.1:1827184-1828256 GCF_000181295.1 Otolemur garnettii | reverse complement strand
ACTGTCCAGACTCATGTCCTTGAGCTCAGACCCCTGTCCCTATGCCACGGGTAGGGGTAGGGTAGGGTATAAAGCCACACTCAGCGTTGCAACTGAGTAGCTGTCCTGTCGCTCCTCCTGGAGTTTTCAAATGGAATTTGCAGAATGAGCAGGTCCTTCTCAATGTCCCCACAACTGCACTGCATTTCTGAAGCCAGAGGCTGCCCATCACCTGATGCAGTGTCCTTGGTCCTCCTAGTAAGCCCTGAAGTAGATCAGAGGATCTCTGTGCCCCCTGCGTGCCCAGTGTGCACCTGGCACTCAGAGCAGCCATGTGTCTGATCCCTGTGCAGAGCTAGCACAGACACTGGCCCTCCAGCCTGTGTGCACGGAACCCAGGGCTCCCTGGTTCCAGCCCAACATGCTAGAAAGAGCACAGAGCTCTAGAAACTTCAATTCTGCTGACAACTCCTGCCTGAGAGGAGGGGTTCAACAATCCCATTCACCATATGGAAAGTTAGATAAAGTGTGGGGGGCACGTTTTTTTGGACAAAGGGATTTTTGAGCCAGCTCTGAGGGCAGGCAACAGTTTGCAGTCTGGCTGCCTCAGTAATGGTTTAGGGACAGGCCCTGGAGCCAGTGTGCCTTAGTTTGAATCCCAGATCTACTACCTTGGGCAAGAGACGGTTCTTCCCTTCTCTGTTTTTATATCTAAGAAATGAGGGCAGTAATATTACCTTTTTCATAGGATCATTGTATTAAACAATTGATTCATGTAAAGTCTTGAGAACAGAGCCTGACATGGAGTAGCCACAGTGAATGTTAGCTATTATTCTTATTATTCCAAGATATGTTCATGGGAATGAGAAGATGGGATATTTGACATTGGGGCTCTCCCAGAAAAACCCAGATGTAAGCCCCCATGATGAATGCCAAATGAGGATTACCAATTAAAAAACTTGCCTCAAATCTCTTCCTGGGTCAGGCCAGCTATGAAGAAATGTAGGCCACTGGGCTTGGTGCCTGTGGCTCAGGTGGCTAAGGCGCCAGCCATGTTCACCCAAGGTGGCAGGTTCGAATCCAGCCCGGGCCC
>NW_003852539.1:1803507-1827099 GCF_000181295.1 Otolemur garnettii | reverse complement strand
GAGGCAGGAGACTCGCTTGAGCCCAGGAGTTGGAGGTTGCTGTGAGCTGAGATGCCATGGCACTCTACCCAGGGGAACAGCTTGAGGCTCCTGTCTCAAAAAAAAAAGAAAGAAAGAAAGAAAGAAATGTAGGTCACTGTATAAGTGGCCTGGAGAGGGGAGCAGGGCTGGGGCATTGCTCAAAAGGAGGCATCCTGTGCTTGACCTTCAAGAAGGGCAGGAGGGGAATAAAGGGTCTTGATCAGAAAGGATGGAAGCACCACCTCTGGGAGCAGAGTGGGTATAGCGGGCTTCTTTAGAAATGGTGGAATTTCAGCTGGGGCAGGAGGTCCATGGGTGGGGTTGAGACAAGGGATGTTTTTGCATCCATATCTATGATTCTTGCTTTTTTCTGTATGCTGCCATCTGACAGCCACTGTGTAGGGTAGGCTCATTTATAAATGAGGAGACAGAGACTCAGGTTGGGTGATGACTTGCCCACAACTCTGCATCCTCTGAGAAGGATGGAGCTGAGATTTGAATTCAGGACCATGTGGCCCATGAAAGCTTCCCCAGGGCCAGGGAAGCCTCTGCTCCAGGGGTGAGGATGGGCAGGGCTGAGGCCTCAGAGGGAAGAGGGAGAGGTTGAAGGAAACCCAGTCTCAGGTGTGGGAGAGACCCAGTGCTGCTGGGCAGCCACGTGGGGAAAGAAGAGAAAGTAGGTCAGTCACACGGGAGACGGAGCGTGAAATTAATGAGCACACAGGAGCTGGAGCAGTCACCTTCCAGGAAGGCGGGGGGAGCAATGCGGTGCCTCTGGGAGAAGCGGTGGGGCCTGTGGATCTGGTGGGGGAAGCAGAGTTGTGTTATTGGTGTTTTCTCTCCTGTCCCCAGCATTGGAGGACATCAGTGCAGAAGGACGGGGAGCTGATGGGAGGGTGTTAGGGGACAGATTGGCAGGAGGGGCCCCCAGATAGAAACTCTATGAGGGCAGGGATCTTGCTTGTTTTCTTTTCTTTTCTTTTTTTTTTTTTGAGACAGAGCCTCAAGCTGTCGTCCTGGGTGGAGTGCCTTGGCATCACACCTCACAGCAGTCTCCAACCTCCAACTCCTGGGCTCAAGCGATTCTCCTACCTCCGCCTCCCAAGTAGCTGGGACCACAGGCGCCTGCCACAATACCGTCACCGTGCACCGTTTTTGGTTACAGCCGTCATTGTTGTTTGGCGGGCCCGGGGTTGGATTTGAACCTGCCAGCTCAGATGTATGTGGCTGGGGTCTTAGCCTCTTAAGCCACAAGCACTGAGCTGTTGCTTGTTTTCTTAATGCCAACGGGTTGTTGCTGCTTAGGCCAGTGCCTGGCGAGTAATGGGCATATTTGAATGAACACATGATTAGAGACAGCTCTGCTGTGGATACCGTATTATTGTGTGAGCCCAGGAAGTGAGGCCTTTGTTCCCTGTTTGTACTGAGAGGTATTTGCTGAGTACCTGCCACGTGCCGGCCCAAGCTAGGTGCTGGGAGGAACACGGGGATGTCCAAGGTAAAGCCCCTCCCCTTATGAAGCTTGCCATCTAATAGAAATGGAAAGACAGGTTTGCAAATGGCCATATCATGTGCTAAGCATGAAAATGGGTAGACAGTAGGGACACAGAGAAGGGAGGGTTCTATTGCAGGTGTGCTCAGAGGAATACTGATTTGAGGAAGCGACTAAGCAGGGGGGTTGAAGGCTGAGGACAGGGCTGCATTATGATTGTCCTGGGTCCTAGGTCTTTTTTCTTTTGTGGGCTTTTCCCTACACACACACACACACACACACACACACGCACACACACATTCACACATACATACACATTTAAAAAAAATTTTGACAATCTTCTTGGAATAAAAACAAATATATTAATATTACATATTAAAACATTTTCTTTAATCCTAAATTCATTTTTGAATTCTGATTTTAAAAGAAATTTAAATATGTTCATGGGTCCCTAAGGGTGTTGTTGCCCAAGGCAGTAGTGTACCCTTCTGAATGGATAAGTCAGTCCGGGTTGAGAAGGAATTTTCTTGGCTAACAAAATGGGGAAAGGCATTTCCAGGTTGGAGAGAACAGTGTGTGTGAAGACACAGAAGTCTAAGGTACCAGAAAGTTCTAGGAAGAGCAAGGTGGGACAGTAGGTATTTGAGGAGACTGGCAGGAGATGAAGTAGGAATGTCAGATGGAAGCAGATGGCCTTGAAGGCCCTGTCTGTGCATCCTAGGAGTTTAGCTAAGGGGTTTAAACCATACCAGAAGTTCTGGAATAGGGTTCAGAGGCTGCTGGTGAGAAAGGAAGATTCCTGGACCTTGATTCCAGAAACTCTGTCAGGAATGGTGACAGGTACTTAACTAAAGTCTCTCCCAGCTCTGGGGACACCCCCACACTGTTGAGGACTCAGCTAGGATGGGATGGGGTGTGTGAAAAGTGAGAATCCTGGTCAGCTACCTTTTTTTCTCCACAGGGCAACCAGGATTTCCTCTGTACTGGAGGGACTTTCTCCTAGAGTTGCTTCTCAGAAGAAATTCTTTTGAGGACTGGATAGAGGGGATGCAAGGTGGTTTGGTGGGAAGGCTGTGGGCTTTGGTAAGAGATCTGGGTTCAAATTTCCAGGTGCCACCTACAAGGCTCCCCTTCGTGAGCCTTAGTTCCTTTGCTGATATAGCTCCCAAAGGGCTATGAAATGAGTTTGTCAAAATGCTAGGACAGAACCCAGACATAGTGGGGCTCATCAGAGGCACAGTGGATATGATTTGTTTTTCCACCATTCACCAAAAGCTTGGTGGGTGCCAGACATCGTAGCAAGCACTGGGGGTGAGGTGCTGGGAAGCACGGCAGATGCAGCCCTGCTCTCAAGGGGCTGCTGCTTTTATTCTGAGCATCATCTTGAATCATCACATGGGGGCTGGGGCTGGCTTATGGGAAGCACAGATTTTCCAAGAAGCTGTCCTCTCCGGTGAGGCCCTTGAAAGGCAGGATTCTCCAACTGGAACCCAGTCACCTTCCATAGTAAAGTGTTTCATTTTCTTTCTGATGCTGGTTTAGTACTTTATACATATTCAAAAAAGCCCCATGAGGACAGGATTATTCCTCAGGTTTATGGATGAGATAGGAAAGTGACTGGACCTCCGAGAGTGTGAGTGCATGGACAGTCAACACTGGGATCTCATGTTGGTCTGATTCCAGAACCCAGAACGCCTCTGGGAATAGGATCAAGAAGGATAGAGCTGGAGACTGTGAACCTCAGGGAGATGTGGTGCCACAGAGAGTGGCCTCTCCTGGGAACACCCTCTGACCTCCAATCTCAGGTCCATCAGCCCTGCCAATGAGGAGTGTGAGGCCTGCAGGGTAAGGTCAAGGGGCTTAAATAATAGACTCACAGGGTCAGAACAGACCCAGAAGTTTTCTGATCTGGTCCACATCTATCAACAAATACTTGCAGGTGTCTTTATAGGCCCCACATTGGGCCCTGGGTCTGCATACAAGACTTTGATACTTCCCACCCCTTCAGGGGATCATGACAAAGAATAAGCTTATTTACTTGAGCGCTACTGGCATTTGGGGCTACACAATTCCTGGGGGGGCTGTGCATTGTGGGATGTACAGCAACATCTCCAGCCTTTGCCCACTAAATGCCAGTAACATCCCCAACTGTGACAACCAAAGATGTCTCCAGACATTGCCATGTGACCCCTGGGGGTCAAATTCCCCTTAGTTGAGAACCACTGGCTTAGGGAGAGGGGGAGCGAACCTACCCACACAGTGCTGAGTGCCCTGCCAGAAGCAGACCCAGAGGGAGGAGTGGGCAAGAGAGGAGGTGCTGGGAAACAGAGCCAGTGCCTACCCAGAGGGAGGAGTGGGCAAGAGAGGAGGTGCTGGGAAACAGAGCCAGTGCCTCCCCAGAGGGAGGAGTGGGCAAGAGAGGAGGTGCTGGGAAACAGAGCCAGTGCCTTGCTCCATGCCTTGGCTCCCTGGTTGGAAGCGGTGCTGCTCTGGGAAGCTAACACTGCTTTGAGCAGTCTGGCTTTCTCTGCCCTAGACTCATCTCCTAGCCTCGCTGTGGCAAGAGCCGGCGCCCAGTAAGCTTTCCTGCATGTTAAGGAAGGCTCTGCTTGTCCCCTGGGATAGCCCTCTGGAAGCTAACTGGGTGGCCACTTAAGTACTATGCTTATGCAAAGAACAATACTTCAACCAAGTGCTTCAGTGTAAGTACTTCCAGGCCCCCACTCCATAGAAGCCGCCTGCCTCGTGGGAAGGAGAAGGCGCTGCAGCCTCTGAGCCCGGAGACTGGGCTCTCCTGGCTCCTGCCCTTTACCCTGCAATCTGCAGAACCTCCACTTTCGTGTCTATGAAGTGGGCAGGGCCATCCCTTCCCTGTATCGTCATAGTATCCAGGGGGTCCATTTAATACTTTGCAGGAAAAGATTGTATAAAGGCAAAGTATTATACCTGCTAACTATTTTCTGAGTGCTCAAGTGGAGTTGGGGGAGGCCAGTGTTTTGGCTTTTTTCTTTCTTTTTAAAATTATTTGAACAGTCATCCGTACACATAACGAATGTTTACTGAGCCCCTACTATGTGCCAGGAACTCAGCAGTGAACACATCAAATGTGAAGCAGATAATAAACAAGAGAATCATGTTAGATTTAGTATATGAGGTGATAATGCTACGGGTGAAAAAACCACGCTGAGAAGGATGGGTCTTTAAGATTTTAGGTATGGACAATCTCTGTGGAAGGTGACTTTTGAGTAAGAGCTTGAAGGCAGTGAGGGAGCAGGTTATGTAGATGTTATTCTAGGCAGAGGCAATGGCAAACACCACACTTGGGGTGTTCAGGCTAGTGGTGGGTCGGGGTGGGGTGATGGATGGAGAGGTGGATGGAAGTGAGGCTGGGAGAGGAGAAGGAGAGGGCGGCGGCGGAGGAGGATAAAGGTGGAGGGTGGCGTGAGAAACAGGTCTGAGTGTCTTCAAGGCCACTGTGGGTACACTTTGGCTCTTTGCCTGGGCTGAGATGCTAGTGGCAGGTTCTGGGAGGAGGAGGGATGAGACTCCTGAGACCAGCAAGTCAGGTGTTTTCATATACTTTGTTGCTAGTGGTCCCAAGAACCCAGAAAGAAAGTTAACTCACTTTGCAGCTAGTTCAGGGACTTTCTCCTGGAAGGGGAACTGGGACACCCACAGGTCCTTGATGGAGCCAGCAGGAGGCTCCCAACCTGACAGGTACTCAAGCTTCTGGGGTTCCCCCTAGCCTAGGCCATTCCAATGCCCAGGCATGGCCAGAACGCTCTTTATTAACCCCTACTGAAGCAAAGAAAGAAAGAAAAAAGTTTCTCAGTACTTTAAGATGATCTGTCCCACTAAAGACTGACTGTTTAAGACTTACTCATCTCTGATGTGTTAACGGTCAGAGACACCCAGAGACACTCTTGCAGGGGTGGGGTGGGGGTGGGAAAGGTGAAAGTTTGCTGGAGTCTGCAGGCCTGAGCACTGATTTGGACTGTGTCACATTGTTGCTCCTTGAGCTTCTCGGTTTCCGGATCTTCGAAATCCCTGAGCTGCCATTCTCAAGGTGACAGTGAGGACCTGGAGGCAAAGGAAAGAGGGGCAGTGAAAGGACAGGGAAGCCTCTGGGTCCAGCCTCCCTCTGCTCCCAGGCGGCAGTGGCAGCTGAATGCCGCTAGGTGGCGCAGGTTTCCCAGGCTGAGCCTCACGCAGGGTGAGCCAAAGGCAGTTGGAAGATGCTCTTTGAGGGGCCAAGAGGATACTGAAAATGAATAAAGTGGGCACTTGAGGGAAAAGCCTGCAGCTTGTGATCCCTGATGTTCCTCAATGGGTACCGCGGGGACAGTGGTGTAGAGTGCCCCTGCCGTCCTAGGCATTGGTCCTGCTGTGGGACACTGGAAACTGAAGTCCTTGGAGCCATGGGATTAAGGGCCAGGAGTGTCTCCAGTGCTGCACCCAGTCTGTCACAGATGAGGACATGGGAGGGCCTCCCTAGGAGGCCTGGTCACCATAGGAGTCAGGGACACAGATGTTATCAAGCTGAGCTCTACTGATGAGATGTTCCCCAGCAGGACCCTTAGCAGAAATCACCAGCCATCCCTTGATTTTGGTCTATTTCTCCTAGCTGGTGGCCCACCCTTCTCCCAGAACTTATTCTTGGGCCTCACTGGATGCTCCCAGGAAAGGCTGGGAGAGCAGTCATCTACTTCTCCTATGCAGAGCTATGTCTCAGGGCGGTAGAAGAACTCTGGGAGACCTGAATGTACAGTGACTCTGTCACCACCTGGGGGACACAAGGGGTGCATGGCTCTCTCTTCCTGGCCTTCCATTTCCTTATCAGTAAAGCAGGGTAGGCAGGCGAGAAAGAGAGGGTTGGGCTGGATATTGCCAAGGTCGCTTTCTAGCTTGGACATTCCAAGTTGCACTTGAAGCTCCCCTTCTGTCCATCAGGGAACAGGTGGGGGAGGGAAGGACTTCAGTTCTCTCATTTAAAAAAAAACACAGGGGAGTGAACTGGGTGATGTATCATTCTGGCTTTGACATCCAGCTTGGCAAAGATGAGAGGCAGTCCCCTCCAAGGCCAGACTCATCCCCTCTGAGCTGACAACATATGATGGATGATCACCCCTATCCTAGTAGGTGCAGACCTGCTTCCTTTGATGGCTTCCCAAGGAAGCCACAAAAGTGGAACTGCAGGCCCCCTTGTGAGACTGGCCTCCTTCAGAGCTGGCTCTTCCTCCATCTGCAGGGCTGAAGCCCATCCACCTGGACATCGAAAGGGTGTTCCTTCCTGGGCTTGATACTATCTGTTTGCCTCTATGGCCAGATGAGCCTTCCAGAGACCTTGGGCTCTTTCCAAACTCAAATCCTCCTTCAAAGGAAGTGAGAGACTGGTCACCACTGAAGAAATTCAGAGTCAATGGCTGAAGGAAAGAATCTGAAGGGAAGGGGAGAAACACCCACTCATTGTCAGCCAATTATGTGCTAGGCACCATGCAGTCCCCTTCCTGTGTGTTAACTTGCTGAATCCTACAACCACAAATTAGTTATTTAATCCCCTGTTTTCAAATGAAGAGTCATTGAGGATGTGAGTTATTCTTCCATAGTTGCACAGCTGATGAATGGTGGAGCTGGTCTCTGACTCCACATTCCACTCTTGCCCGGCTCCAGCACACTGAGGCAGAGAGGAAGAACAGTGTAGAGGTCAGGAAGCTTATGTGCCAGCTAACATTTGATAGTATTTTGTAGCTTCAAAATGATACCCATGTAATAGCTTATTTAATTCTCAGATTAGTGCATTGTACAGATAAGGAAACTGAGGCTCTCACAGGTCAAGTGACTTGCCTAGTGGTGGCTATACAATAGATAGTCTGGCTTTGAACCAGGTCTTTTGACCCCAGAGTCTGTGTAGATCACAAGTAAAGCCAATTCTTTGACAAGTTAAGCCTATTCTTTTGGATTCATTTTTCCAGACTGTGAAAATAAGGGATTGGATTAGATCAGTAGGCAATCACTAGTTCCCAGATCTTTTTATTTAAAGAGAAAAAGACAAGGAACTCATAGAGTCTGGCAACATAAAATGTTGTCAAATAAGAACTTTAAAAAAAAAAAAAGAGCATCCTACCTCCAAAAACTAGCAGGATATTATTATCCCAGGTTTGCAGAGAGGGGAGAAAGTAACTGAGAACAGAATTCCTTTTAGGAATTAACTAAGCCGTGTTTAGCTCACACCTTGATGGGCCATTGTGGTTGAGCCAAGTGGCTCTCTAGGGGGGCCTGGCTGGAGTGGGCCAGAAGGGAAAGGGAACTAGAATAATTCTGTACAAAGAATTGATTTGCAGTTGGGAAAGGCTGAGTAAATCAGTGATGTGAAGAGGAGAGGCTGAAAAAAAATTGTCCAGACACAGGTCAGAGAGTTAGAGTCTCAGAGATGACCAGTAAAAGTTCCCCAAGTGAGAGGCAGAGAATGATCAGAGGACATTAAGGAGAGGGATGTCTCCAGTATTCCATTCCAACTGGCAGGTGTCTGCTTTCCTGGTCAGTCAACCTGACGATACCCCAAGTCTGCAGTGAAAGTGCCCTTGCACAGTTGCAGGAGCTCCATGAATGCAACCTTGGCAGTCCAAGGTTGTGGTCCCTTGGTTAGGAATTGTTCAAATCTGGCAGACCTGAGTTTGAGGCCCAGCTCTATCATTAGGAAGTTACATGTGAGCTCTCTAAACCTCAACTTCCTTGAAGTTTTGTTTGTTTGTTTTTTTTTTTTTTTTTGGCCGGGGCTGGGTTTGAATCCACAATCTCTGGTATATGGGGCCAGTGCCCTACTCCTTGAGCCACAGGTGCCGCCTTCAACTTCTTTCTCTATGAAATGGATATAATATTCCCTACTTGGGTGGTTGATAAAAGGAATAAGTGGAACCATGAACTTAGCACAGTACCTGGTGCTCAGGCACTCTGTAAATAGCTATTTAGCTGCCTATTATTATCAACCACAGCTATTTGAATATTCACAATTTTACCTGCTGCGGCAAGCTTATAGGAGGTTTTTGTGTTGTTTGGAAAGGGGTAAATTTTCTTACTACTAACTACAGTGCAGGATCAGGCAGGAATGTCATCTGGAAGAGGAGGAGATAGATGAGACGTGTAACTCCACACCTCCCCCCCCCACCTTAGCCCTTTCTGTTTTTTCAAGGCCGAGTGTTGTCTGTGTCTCAGAATCTGCTCCCTTGGAAATGACATCTCCTCCAGGGCTAAGCCTAGAGGGCAGGGCTCCAGCCAAGGACAGGCTGAGGGCTGGGGGCAGAGACACAGAGAAGAGGAAGGGGAGTGAGTAGGAGGAGATATGAAGAGGAAGGAGAAACACTTCCAGGGACTGACAATCACTTACAGAGACAGAGGGCGGTGTGTATGAGTGAGTGTGCACGTTTGCACACACAGGAATGTGCAATCCCACATGTGCATCAGGTAACAGGTGAATGCAATGTGCGTGTATGATGGTGTATGGATGAGTGTGCAAACCCAGCAATGTATAAGCATCTCAGTGCCTGACCCTGAGTAACCCTGCACACGAGCAGGTGGCTGTGTGTGTGTGTGTTTGTGTGTGTGTAAGAAGTTCATATGCACACATGCCTCACGTAAACTTGGCCATGCTGGGCTGGAGTATGGGATTGGCTATGTGACACTCTGAGTGACAGGGAGAGGAGGCATCTGGTCCTGTGACAGTATCTAGGGAGCACTATGGGTGCACGTGAGCCCCTGACACATGGGATGTCTAAAGGGAATGAACTTCTGCAGCTTTTTTGGGAAGCCCCTGATGCCCTACCTAACCCCAACCAACTGACCATGTGCTGGTCCCTACTAGCACCACCAACACCACTGCTGACACCTCCTGCTGGCTGCTGGCCAGGACAGCAGGATGGGAGGAGGTAGAGAGGGGCAGGAGGAAGGGAAGGAGTGACCAGCCTCCTAGCCCCAGCCCTTGGTGCTGCCAGGGAAACGTCCTCCTCCCACCCCCCATCTCCGTGATTCCTGCTGTGAGGGAGAGAGGAACCCTCCGTTTCCATGGCAACATGGCAGCCCTGCTTCTCAGCCTGAGCCCAGGCTCCTCTGAGCCATGGAAGGAGTGGGAAGAAAGATCCTCCTCAGGCTTCTGAGCCCCCACCAAGTGTCCTCAAGTCTACGCTCCCCACCCCAGTGCAAATCTCCCCACTCCTCTCCACACTCATGACCCCATCCCAGGACTCCTGTGCACAAGCCCAGCCCTGCCCTTCTCCCAAAGTCCTTACAAACAGGGCCAGATCCGAGGATGAGCCCTGGGCAGTGGCAGGATGGGGTGGAATTCCAATCCTCGCCTATGAAATCTGCAAAATGATACTAATGTTACTACCTCTCAGGGTCCTCGTGAGGAGCAAATAAAATAGTGCTTGTCCAGGTGCTTTGTAAATCCAGAATATGGGGATCAGTGCACAGTATCATGGGCAAAATGTAAATTGGCCCAGCCTCTTTGAAGAGGCAGCCTTCCTCCGGCAGCCCCACTTCTAGAACTCTCTCCCACAGAGACAAACGTACTCAGAGAGGTGCCCAGGGGACTGTTTGTTGTGGGATGCTCTCTGACAGTAAAAACTTGTAAGCAACCCCAATGTCCATCAATTGAGGTGCGGTTAAATGACTCACGGTGCATTCGTAGTATTATAGCTCTTGAAGAGAGACCTTATGTGTGCCAATGGGGCACAGTCACTAAGACAAATTGCTAAGTGACAAAAGTCAAGTTGAAGAATAGACGGAGTATGACTCCCTGTATTAGGCATGTGAGCACAGGTGGGTGTGTAAATGCGCGGAAGAGGGCTGTGAGCGGTCAGGTCAGGCTGTGGGCAGTGGTTACAGGGAATGGGATTAGGGGAGCAGGGCAGTGACAGGGAACTTTGACTTTTTCTCAATAGATCTCTGATCGGTTTGCTTATATAGCAAATGTAGTTTTAAAATTATGTGTCACTATTATTGTAGTGGATGGAAGGGAACACATAGAAAGTGATCAGAGAACAGGGCAATCGAGGACAAAATCCAGCACCAGAGAGGCTCAAAGGAGAGTGAGAAAGTTAGGAGAGCTTCCAGGAGGAGGAGGAAGGTGAGCTGGCTTTCAGAGGAAGAGCAGAACTCAGAGGTTTGAAGCAGAGAGGAAGGCAGTCTGAGTGACGAGGTGAGGCTGTAGAGGGAGCTTGGAGCAGGAGGCTCAGGGGAGTTGGCATCAGATGGCTGGGGGCCAATTCCCACCTTTGCCCCGCCCTGAAGCTTTGGTCCTGGGTAAACCATGCATCTGTAAACGGGCATAACTGTCCGTCCCTCCCTGGGTGGTGAGGACTAATGGGACCAACATTAAAGTATGCTATAGCTGTGAATTTATTGTTGTCAGTTTCTCCCAGGTGACAAGATGCAGACAGCTCCAATGACAGTCCAGCTATTTGCCAGTCCTTGGCTAACTCTGGTCAACTTTTTACCTGGCTGGCCAGGTCCAAACTCACACTCGCAGAGGCAGGAGATACGGGGCCAGCATGGATTCTTAAGTAAGGGAAGGAAGATAAGATCTAAAAATGAGCAAAAAGCCCACCGCACTTTATTTAGAATACACATCATGCCAATCATGAGCTAGGTATTTTAATGTGTTTATTCAGTTTTCTTGGGTACTTTATGGGATGAATATGCCCCTTTTTATACGTGAGGAAACAAAAGTTCAGAGAAATTCATTCATGCGTTCATTTATTCAAGCAAATACTGAATTCATTTATTCAGCAGCTCCCATACCAGACGCTGTTCTCATTGTTGAGTGAATGAAAAATCTCTGCCCCCCTGGTGCTTACAGCCAGCCTGGTAGGAGAGATAGACAAGCAAACTTATAAATTCCAGGTGCAATGGCAGGTGATAGTGAGTTGCTTTGGAGCAACCAAAGCAGAGTAAGGAACTCTAAAGCCACAGAGGGGGCAGGACAGGTTGCTCTGACTTTAAGCAGAGTACGAAATAGAGCGATTGTGTGACCACTGTGAGAGAAGCGATGGCCTGTGCAAGGGCCCTGAGGTGGGAGCCTGCTTGTTGTAATCAAGGAGGCAGGGCAGGAAGGCAGGTGTGGTGAGAAAATGGATGAGGATGGAGAGGAGGAAAAGAGATGGGAGTGTAGACAGTATGGGACCTTGGGATTCAAAGCAAGGACTGTGGATTTGACTCTTCATGGTTTGGGAAGCCACTTGGAGGGGTTTGACTAGGGGAGTGACACCATCTCAGAGTTAGGTTTTTCAAAACTCACTCTGGCCATGGAATGCAGATAAGACTGGAGGGTGTATGTGTGGCGGAGCCAACGAGTAAGATAGGAAGCTACTGTACCATCCAGGTGAGAAGAGAAGGACGGTCTGGAGCACAGTGGCTGCCAGAGAGGTGGCAAACAGCAGTCAGCTTTGAAATGTATTTCAAAAATAAAACCAACAGGGTTTCCTATTGGATTGAATGTGGACTATTAGATAAAAAGAAGAGTAAAGCATGACTCCAAGTCTTTGGGCCTGAGCAACTGGGTAAATGTTGGTGCCATTTCCTGAGATGGGGAAGATAGGGCGGGAGCAGGTTTGGGGGCATTTAGGATTCACTTTAATTTGAGATGGCTTTAGCCATCTAAAATGGAGATGTTGGGTAGCTAGCTGGATGTATGAGATGGAAGTTTAGAGGAGATGTCAGGACTGAAGATATCAATTAGGAAATTGTCAGCCTACAAATTTTGTTTAAAGCTATAAGGTCGGATGATATCACCCAGAGAGAGAGTACTAGAATATAAGACCCTGGATGGTTGACCATTTGCAAGCCTGGAAGATGAGTCCTTTCAGAAGACTGGCGGGTAATACCCTAGAAAAGATATCCTCTTCTATTCAAGGAGGAAGCACTGTGTAGAGTAGGGGTTCTCAGAATCACTCGGGCTTATTAAAACAGATTGCTGAACCCGCTCCCAGTAAGTCTGGGGTAGGGCCCAAGAATTGCATTTTTATTTTTTTGAGACAGAGTCTCATTCTGTTGCCCTGGGTAGAATGCCTCAAATTCTTGGGCTCGAGAAATCTTCTTGCCTCAGCCTCCAGAGTAGCTAGGACTCCAAGCACCTGCCACAATACTTGGCTATTTTTAGAGATGAAGGGGGGTGTCTCTCTCTTACTAAGGTTGATCTTGAACTCCAGAGCTCAAGCAATCCTCCCAGAGTGCTAGGATTCCTGGTGTGAGCCAGCATGCCTTGCCCCAGCAATTGCATTTCTAACAAGTTGCCAGGTGAGGCCACCTTTGCTGTTGCTGTTGGTGGTCTGGGGACCACACTTTGAGAACTACTGTCTAGAGGGAGGTGGCAGTGCAGCAAGGGCATAGATTTTGGAGCCAGGTAGAACTGGTTTCAAATCCAGGCTCTCTCACTAACTTGCTGTGTGATCTTGGTGAGACCGTCATTGAGCTTCAGTGTCCTTATCTGTCAGATGGGACCAAGTAACACTACTCAGGGCTATCAAATGAGTCCTGTTCCAGCAGCGTGCCTGCACAGGCTGGAGGAGATGTCACTCTACATCCTGGGGGAGGCAGGAGTCAGACGACCCCTCCCATTCAGATGACTCTAGGTAGCCATCTGGAACCATAGGCGGTGTGTGGCTGGACCGACAGACATCTCTGTTCTGTGCTTTGCCCACCCTCTTTGCCTCTACACTAAAGGCCCCTTCCTGCCCTTGTTCTTGGAGAGTTCATCATGTCCCCTCATCTCCACCTGTCTTCAGTGACCAGTGACCACTTCCCCTCACTCTGCCTTACTCCCCCTCTCCAGACCTTGTCACTCAGCTTTCCCTGAAAGGGAATGTGTCCTGACAGCAGGAGCCAGGCTGGGAGTCAGGCAAAAGAGGGCACAGCAGCTCGGGACAGGGGCAAGCTGTCATCTCCACAGTCCAGTAAGACAGGGGCTCTAGGCTGCTCGCCTAAGACTAAATGAGGATTAGTGTGACAGAGTGTGTGAGAAAGCACCAGATTTCCAGCAGGTTTGCGATCCGTGCTCATTTCTTTGCCTCTGTCTTTGCACTCCCTCCCTGCCTGGTGCCAAGAGCCTCCCTCTCTGGCGGCTGCAGAGGGAGCCCAAGCTGGATGTGCTGAGAGGAGAGAGGAGGCTGCCTTCACCCTCCCCCCTGTTGCTTTTAATGCTGTTAACAATGGATTCATTAACTGGGATTAATCTCATATACCAGCTCTGTATCCCCTTGGCTATTAATCACTCACTTCATTAACAGGACAGCATTAGCCAACCTGGGAGCCAAGACACAGTGCCCATACCAAGTACCCGAGTCTGTACCTTCCTGTATCTCCGCCTCTCTGGCCCATCTCCTCCCTGCCTTTCCACGTCTGGTCCTATCACAGTCAGGCAGACATTTGTGCCTCTCTTCCCATTTCTCCCACTGTGGCCTTGTCTCTGTCCCTGATGCCTGATGCCTTCTAAGTGTCTGTTTCTCACTTTCCCCCTCTAATCCAGGACCTAACACATAGTAGGTTCTCTTTCTAGGTTGGCTGAACAAATCATTAAGATATACAAGTAAGAAGAGAAACCAATTCTAGAAGGCTCATTTTTTAAAATTGCCTTTCCTGTTTACCAAGATAATATATGCTCACTGTATGAAATCCAAACAACACAAGAAAGGAAGAAAAGAGAAAATAAAAATTCCCTGAAATCCCCGCCATCTCAAGATAATAACCTTTAGCGTTTTGGTGAGCATCCTCTCAGATCTTGAGTGATATATATATATAATTTACCTAAATGGGATCGTACTATGCATGCTGTTCTGCAACCTGCTTTTCCACTCAACAATATGTTGTCGAAATCTTTCCATATCAGTGAATATAAATATACATCCTACTTTTTAATGGTTGCGTAGCATTCTGTTTTCTGGAGGTAACAAAATTCTGTCATTGAATCTCCTATTGATGGATATTTACTTTATTCCCTTTATCCCCCCACTGATATATTTGACATAGAGAACAGCATTCTTGTTTGTACACCTCTGTGCACTTGACGAATAAGCTCCTCAAGATTAATTCCCAGAAGTAAAATTTCTAGGATAAAGGGTTTGCAAAAGTAGCATTTTGGTAAAGAGTAGCATAGTAGAGCTAGATGTCTGGCTCCAATGCCAGTTTTGCCTTTTCTTAGCAAAGGAATCTCGGGCACATTATTTCGCTTCTGCCGGCTTCAGTTTCCTCATCTGTGAAATGGGGATGATAATAGGATTTCCTGCATGAAACCACTATTTGGGTTAAACAAGTTATTTACACGAAAGCACTTAGAACAATGTCTCGCATTTGGTAAGGGTGATATCTATAAGAGAACCTTGATCCACTGACCTCTAGAAACACTAAATCTGTTCATCTCTCTCCCACTAGCAGCGTAGGGGAGAGCCCCACCATTATCAGTATAAAAGAAAACATTTTCCCACCTGACAGGTGACAATTGATACATCTTCTATTTGCATTTCTTTGGCTAGTATTAAGCTAGAATGCGTAAATAGTTCTTTTTGTTGTTGCTGCAGTTTGGCCAGGGCCGGCTTCGAACCCACCACCCTCGGTATATGGGGCCAGCACCCTACTCACCGAGCCACAGGCGCCACCCTGCATACTTAGTTCTTAATGGTATTCATATTTCATTTGTGAGTTGCCTCATTTTATTCCTGCCCATTTCTATATTGGAGTGTTTGTCTTTTTTCTTATTTGGGGGAGGTCTTTTGTATGTTAGAGACTGTATTTCTAATATTTTTCTACTTTATCCTGACTTCCATCCTTATTTATTTATTTTTTCATCCTTCATAAGTACTTGAGTTTTATGTGGTTATGTCTCCCAGGGTTTTTCCTTTACAACTTTTATATTTCATGTTGTGCTTAGAGAGGCCTCTTTCTTTTAAATAATACAAATATTCACACTTTGCTTTACTACTTGTGTGGTTTCACTTTTTACGCCTCATATTTTTATCCTTTTGAATCTATTTTTGTGTAAAGGGTGAAGTACGATTCTAGTTTTATTGTTTTCTAAATGGCTGGTCAGTTATCTCAACAACATTCGATCATTTCGTCTTTTACCCCACTGACAACCAGAGCGGGAACGTGGCCAAATAAATTCTGCTCCAAGATGGAAAAGAGTGCCAATGGGTCAGTCTCCTGGGCAGGATTCCCCGGAGAATCCCTCTTTGGGATTTGTAGCCCAAACCCCCCACCCATGGAGGGGGGAAGGGGAAGGCTGGGTGCTGGGAACAGTAGTTTCCAGGCTGCCCGTGCAGGAAGAAGCCTGGATTCCCAGGCTGCCTGTTCCTCTTTGCAGGTGTAAGACAGCTTGAGTTTGACTGTGGTCTAGGTGTAGAAGAGGGGTTTTCCCGGGAGGTTCCTAGCCAAGTGCTCAGCTCAGGGGATCCTGGAAGATATAGGGGTGATGGAAGCATCTCTGTGGTCCACTCTGCTCCTTGCTCCTTCCTGGGAGGGAGAATGCTTATGTGACCTCTAGTCCCCATTGTCATCTCCAGCTCATGGGCATAGCTTGGCTCTGGGGCCAAGACGACAGGCACAGGCAAGCTTGGCGTCTGAGTCAGGCACAGTGCCAGACTGGGCAGTTCTTCTGGGGGCAGTGAAGGTGAATTACAGCACCACGGCCCATGGAGGAGGCATAAATTACAGGGCTGTCAGGAACAGGGAAAGGTGGCGCCTGGCTTCCACCCCAGCAGGACTGATAGATTCAGGTCCTGGGTCTGGGTTCAAGATGACTGGACTTAATGATGTTTCATTTCCCTAGAATGCTCCTGATGAAAAGCTTGTCACCCAGGACTGTGTGGCTATGACACTGTGCATGTGTTTATCATCATATGTGATTTGCTGTGACTACACAGGAGAGTGAGTTTCTACATATTCTTGGTACAGTTCTGATTTTACTTTTGGGTAACTGACCGGGCCTCTCAATTTTGTGTGTGCTTTGTAGGAATGTGAGTTTCATGTTAAATGACTGAGTATGGCTGTTCACAGGATGAAGACTTTGTGGAGATGTGGCTTTGTGTGGCTGAGTTCTTGTGTGGCTGTAGGGTTAGTGCATGTGTCCAGCTGAGAATGATGTGGGGATTATGAGCTGCTGTGCCCAGGTGGCTGATCTGGCTACAAACCAAGAATGAGGTAAGAGCAGGGGGAGTGGGTTGGAAAGAATAATTTGGGGTGTTATGAGGTGATGGGGGGGTCTTGGCAGGATAGCAAGGGAAGACACCTAGAAAAGCAGGAGAGGGGCTCCAGGAGACAAGGGCAGGAGGGCATTGGCTTAGGATGCTTCCAGCACCTTGGGGAGGTTACCTTGGGCTGGACCCCCCCACCACACACACATCTCTGAAGGCTGATACATACTATAATCCCAGCTGGACAGAGTTCGGTAGGAAATTTCCAAGGGTTCCTGAAATGGCATAAAATGCACACGATGGTGAGAATCAGAGAAAACTTCCTGCAGAGGTGAATATTCAGGGCATGATAAAGAAAGGAGAATGCAGAGGGAAGAAGAGAATGTTCTGGGTTTAAGGATGCGAGATAGGGACAGATTCTGCAAGACTTTGGGCAGGGACAGCAAACCATTTTGATGACAAATGGGCTCCAAAAAGGCAGGGGCTGTTGTATATTCATCAAGGCATGTCCAGTCATGTTGAGTGCCTAGCACAGGCACAGGCAATCTGTATGCTGGATTGACTTGACTTGAGTTGACTTGGAGTCAGATTCTGAACCACTATAACTGGAGAGAGTTGAGGTGGTTTACTGAAGGAGAAATTTGAAACCTACATGGGACACTGGGTGAGGGCTGACGGGAAGGGGTAAGGAATGTTAGGTGCCTACACAGGGTGCCCTGGCCAACTCCTTTGCCCTGGCAGGCCTGCCCCTACATCATGCACTGCGTTTTATCTAAACAGGCCTCGGCACATTCACTTTCTCCATGGCCTGCCTCCCAAGCTCTGGTCCTCAATCACCATAGTCCAGTGTCTTTATTCATTGCTTCCCAGTCTTCCCCAAACCCAAACTTGGGAAGCCCAGGTGAGGACATGGAGACGATGCACAAAGAGTACAAGTTTCTGTGATCCAAAGTCCAACACATGGCAAAAGGTCTAAAGCGAGGTTACTGGGGAGTAGAAGGAAAGAGAGATTTGGTGCTCTAACCAGAGAGCAAACAAAGTTCTGGCAAGTGATGGGGAACCTCAAAGTGGGAGCCACACAGGTGTACGTGGACAGTGTCAGGCTCAGAGGCTCAGGTGGTGAGAAGAGGGCACAGAGACCAGAGGTACAGCCTGCATTTGAATGCTAGTAACAGAAGATCTCCAACTCAGGCCTTAAATGATAAGAAATGCACTGTCTCACAGAACAGGAACTCCCTCCAGAGCAGGAAAATAAGCATCTATGTGGTGGCTCAGTCACATCACCAAGGACCCAGGTTCCTTCTGTCTTTTGCTGCTCCCTTGAGTTTGTTGACTTTGTCTTCAGGATGGTTCCACTTGTGGGCACAAAAGGTCTGCCCCAGATCCAGTTCTCCCAGCACTACGACGTCTAGTCGAAGAAAAGAGAGTCTCCTTCTGGGAGAAACACGTCCCAGAAGCTTCCTCCCTTCCACCTTGAGGATCCTCCTCACGTGCCTTTGCCTAAATCAATCACCAGCAAGGGATGGGGCTGCCAATGCTGACTCGTGCAGCCAGAATCCTTCCCTGGGGCTGGGAATGGGGCTGGGACTGGGGCTGGGACCAGCTTCTCCAAGGTGCAGGTCCCATATAGGAAGGAGAATTCTTTTTTTTTTTTGGAGACAGAGTCTCCCTATGTTGCCCTTGGTAGAGTGCCCTGGCTTCACAGCTCACAGCAACCTCAAACTCTTGGACTTAAGCAATTCTTTTGCCTCAGCCTCCCAAGTAGCTGGGACTACAGGTGCCCGCCATAACACCCGGCTATTTTTTTCTTGTTGTTGCGGTTGTCATTGTTGGTTAGCTGACCCAGGCTTGAACCCACCAGCCTTGGTTCATGTGGCCAGCGCTGTAACTGTGCTATGGGTGCTGAGCCGGAAGGAGAATTCTTAAATGTGATCAGATTCCTGTCAGTAACAAGGGAGTAGATATTGGGTAGGAAACGAATTATCTCTGCTCCACCAGGCTTCCACTAGTGCCAGTGGGTAGTGGGTACACGACAGAGCTGCAGGCAAATTGTCAAGGCAAGAGCTCCACACGGGGAAACCAGTCTAGTATCCAGTCATTTGAGATGAGGTTTGTGTCCAAGTGGAATTAGCAGACAGGTCAAGCTGCTAATTCAAACTCCCCATCACTGTCTCTGTCCCAACACCTCCTAGGCCCTCTTCAAACCAAAATCCCCGATAAGGCCTGCAAAGCCCCAAATGATCTAGTCTCTGCTTTTTAAGTCTCATCTGGAGTTCCTCTCCTCTGCTTGGCTAGGCAGTGCTCCTTCTTGCCTTGGGACCTGTGTACATACTGCCCTCTGTCAGTAGTTTCCCCTTCCTTCCTCTACCTCCTTCACCTCACTCTGCAGTACATTCCCACAGCTCCCTACAGATCTCTTCAGGGTGCTTAGAGAACTTATAATTACTTGTTGTTGTCTATATACCCAGCTGGACTATAAGCTCCTTGAGATCAAAGAAGATGTCTCTGGTATTGTACACTATGCTGTCCTCCCTCAACAGTGCTTGGCACATAGTAGGCATTTGATAAATATTTGTCAGTTATATGAATGAATGAATCTACACAACCAGGGACTGGCTTAGTCTTGAGCTTTCAGCAGGGCAGAGGGGTTGGGGGAGCGACGATGAGCCTGGTCAGTTAGAGGTCCCTGATGTTTTCTGAACACAGAAATAGCTTACAACAATGGGCTCCAGGGCAGCAAGGATGCCAGTGTGCACGGGAGGGGCAAGGAAGTCAGCTAGGATCCTGCACTCAGCAACCATCCAGTCACTAGATTCCAGCAGCGGAACCAGTGTCCCGAGGATCGGTAATGACATGAAAACAAGATGGTTGAAGTAGTGAGTGTTGGGGGCAACAGCTCTGAGTGGTGGTGCCAGATACCTGTTGCAAAATAAGGATGGTAATAGTGTTGACCTTACAGAGTGACTTAGGAGAGTAAATGAGATAAGTTGTGTAAAAAACTTAGTATAGAGTCAGGAGGTGCTCAATAAATCAGTAAGCCTGGGCTCTGCCTTTACCAACTTCCTGTATTAAGCCATTTATTGCCCCAGTTCTCATCTCAAGCCAGCTATGAATTAGTCCTACTTCTCCTTCTCATTCCAACAAGAGCTCCCAGCCTGAGAGGCACCAGGGCTATGCGCTTGCAACTCTTAATCTTCCTGAGCCTCAATTTCTTTACCTACTTAGATGGGAGTAGTAATGCTCCGTTTTCCTCAGCTGATGTGAGGGTCATACAAGCCAACACGTCTCAGGGGCACCTTAGAAACTATCAAGGACTGTGAACTCTAAGAATCACTGCTCTTAATATTTTGCTGGAGTTGGGCTCATTCCTGGGCCTGGCATCTGCTTTGACTTTCCCAGTTCCTGTTTCTTGCCAGTCTTCGCTTTCTCGTAGCCACCCACGATTCTGGCACCGACAGTGTAAGGATATAAGATGACATCCAGGGAGCTTGAATGTAGAAGGAGGAAAAAAAAGGAACGTGACAACAACTAGCAGCACTCTGTCTGTCCTCAGACTCGAGAGCAAGCCTGTCCAAGTCAGCAGACCCCCAAACCTGGGGATCGTCCACGTTCCACTTAGCTGTTCCTGCATAACAAGCCGCTCCAGAACCTAAGGACTTCAAATGACAGTTTATTATCTGTTGTGATTCTGGAGGTTAATTCCAATGGGTAGTTCTACCTTCTGGACGCTGGAAGGGTGGCAGTCAGACTGTGATTGAGACCAGAAGCATCCCCCTTAAGGTTTGACTGGACTGGACATTCCAGACTCATAAGTCTGGTGCCTGAGTCAGAGTGGCCAAACAGTGAGGGCCTGGCCAGGCCTCTCTCCCTCTCCATGTAGCTTCTCTCTGTGGCCACCGTGGGCTTTTTTTTTTTTTGTAGAGACAGAGTCTCACTTTATTGCCCTTGGTAGAGTGCTGTGGTGTCACAGCTCATAGCAACCTCCAACTCCTGGGCTTAAGTGATTCTCTTGCCTCAGCCTCCTGAGTAGCTGGGACTACAGGCACCTGCCACAATGCCTGGCTATTTTTTTGGTTGCAGTTTGGCCGGGGCTAGGTTTGAACCTGCCACCCTCAGTATATGGGGTGCCCTACCACTGAGCCACAGGCACCGTCCACACCTTGGGCTTTCTATAGTGGTCTTGGCACAGTTGGACTTACATAGCCGCTGACTTCTGGCCGAATGAGTATTCTAAAAGACCAAGGTGGAACGTTAATAGCTTCTTTGACCTAACCTCAAAAGCCATGAGGTGATACTTCTGCATGTTATTTGTTACACAAGATCAGCCCTGACTCAGTGTGGGAGGGGACTACATGATGGCATGGCTACTGGAAAGATCAGCTAGCCGGCTCCCAGTCTGGTGATTGAAACACTGCTCTGTGGAGCCCTCTCAAAGGTTAGGTAGGACTTGGGAGGGGGAAAGAGGGAAAAAGCAGTGAAGAACATTGAGCAGTACTCCTGGCCCTCAACTTTATTTATTATTAATTATTATTTGCTACTTTGGAGTTTTACCAAGAATCCGATGTAAATTAAAAGTTCTGAAGCTCAGGTTGGGTGTGGTGGCTCATGCCTGTAACCCTAGCACCCTGGGAGGCCAAGGCAGGTGGATTGCCTGAGTTCATGAGTTCAAGACCAACTTGAGCCAGAGTGAGACCTTGTCTCTAAAAAAAAAAATTAGCCATGCATTGTGGTAGGTGCCTATAGTCCCAGCTACTTGGGAGGCTGAGGCAAGAGAATCGTGTAAGCCCAAGAGTTTGAGGTTGCTGTGAGCTATGATGTCACAGCACTCTACTGAAGGCAACAAAGTGAGACTCTGTCTCCAAAAAAAAAGTTCTGAGGCTCATTTCATTAAAGAAGAGGTATGAATGGTAAATAAGAATATGTAAAAATGCTTGACAACATTAATCATTAGGGAAATGCAAAATAAAACCTCTATGAGATATCACTACACACCTATCAGAACAGTTAAAAGAACAATGATTTTTTTCTTTTTTTTTATGATTTTTTTCAAAATAATTTTTGTCAAGGGCTGGGAGGAATGAGAACAACTGGAATCCACACACCATGGGAATGCAAAATGGGACAGCCACTTCGGAAAACAATTTGGCAGTTTCTTATGAAGAAGTTTCTTAAGAAAGTTATGTTCTTATGAAGAAAGTTAGTTCTTATGAAGAAGTTTCATAAGAAGTTTCTTATGAAACACATGGTCACCATATGATTGGACAATTCCATTCTCAAGTATTTACCCTGGAAAAATGAAAAGACACACACGAAGACCTGTACACAAATGTCCCCAGTAGATTTAGTCATAATAGCCCCAAACCCAACCATCAACTGGTGATTGAATAAATTAATTGTGGTGCATCCCCAACAATGGATTGCCTCTCAGCAACAAGACAGGATGAACTACTGATACACACCCCTGCATGAATGAATCGCAAAGAAACTGAGTCACGTAGACTAGCTATATTCTGCATAAGTCCATTCTGACAATCTCTGGAAGAGACAAAACTGTAGTCACAGAGAGTAGATCAGTAGTTTTGGGGGCTTGAGTACAAATGGGCTCAGGGGAACTTGCCAGGGTGATGGAAATACTCAATGGCTTGACTGTGGTGGTGATGTGACAACTGTAAATCGAAATCCATCAAACTGTCTACCCCAAAGCGGGGAATTTTTCTAAATGTAAATCAGATAGTTCTACAGGTAAAGGAGTTTGGAATTCTAGAAATGACTGTCTCCTAAGTCTAATCACAGAGCCTTTCATGGGTTTGTTTCCGGCTTCCAGTGCACCTGAACACTCCACACAGAGCCCTGTCCTCCTTCACCCCTCTCCCCTGCCCCGCCTCACCCCTCCACCTCAGACCCTTCACAGACTTTTCCCGACTCATTGCTTGGACAGCTCTGATTTATCTTTCAGGCTTTAGCTAATTCTCACTTTCCTAAAGAGGACTTCTTTCCTCTGTAATATAAATTAGGTATTTCTTTCTACTTGCAGACAACATGCTTGCTTTTTCTTCTCAAGAATGGGGAAAAAAGTATCCAATGTACTCAACACTATTATGAAACCAATATATAAACACTTATACACTCACAGGAATGATAAAACACAAATACAGTCTAGCAAGGGGGAGGGGAGAGGAGGGAGAGAGAAGGGGAAGGGAGAGGGCAATTGATGGGAGGAGGGAGGGCATTTGGTGGGATCTCACCTAAGGTGCATAATGCAAGGGTATATTTCAGAATAACTAAGGGTAAAGTTTAAACTTTCTTTTTGAGACAGAGTCTCATGTTGTCTCACCCAGTAGAGTGCTGTGGCATCACAACTCACAGCAATCTCAAACTCTTGGGCTCAAGTGATTCCCTTGCCTCAGCCTCCTGAGTAGCTGGTACTCAAGGAGCCCACCACAACTCCCACCTAGATTTTAAATGTCTTACGAGAAAAAATAAGTAAGTGAGGTGATGGTTATGTTAATCACTTTGATTTAAGCATTTCACATTATCAAATCATTACCTCGTACCCCATAAATTGTACATAGTCATGATTTTAATTAAAAATTAGATTAATAATTTTTAATTAAAAATGTGGCAGGCACCTGCAGTCCCAGCTACTTGAGAGGCTGAGGCTAGTGGACTGCTTGAGCCCAAGAATTTGAGGTTGCTGTGCTATAATACCCTGGCGCTCAACCCCAGGGTGACTGAGTGAGACTCTGTCTCGAAAAAAGAAAGAAATAAAAGTGAATTGTGGCTCGGCACCTGTGGCTCAAGTGGTTAAGGCACCAGCCACATACACCTAAGGTGGCGGGTTCGAATCCAACCCGGGCCCGCCAAACAACAATAATGGCTGCAACCAAAAAAAAAATAGCCGGG
>NW_003852539.1:1734000-1803379 GCF_000181295.1 Otolemur garnettii | reverse complement strand
AAAAAAAAAAAAAAGAAAGAAAAGAAAAGTGAATTGTTAAGGAAGAGGCTATGTGTAGGTTAGATGTCAAGTATATTTACCTTATTCCAAAAGGATATATGTAAATACCTGCTGTCATTGCAGTGTATGAGGGAGCCCATGTGTCCAAACCCTGACCAGCTTCGGAGAGCATCAACCTTGCCACATTTCACCACACAGGTTAAAGATGCTACTTCATCATTTTAATTTACATGTCCTGCATTATTTACTGAGACTGTGCATATTTTCATATGATTATTAGCTATTCGTATGTCTGGTACTACGAGTTCCTGGTTATATCTTTTGCCTATTTTTATGTTTTGCCTTATTGATTTGTAGTAACTCCTTAGGTATGTATGACATGGAAATAATCTGTTAAAAAGTTATAAATAACTTTTAGGCGTGATGGATATGTTCATTCTTGATTGTAGTGATGGTTTCACAGGTGTATACTTATGTCAAAACTCATCAAATTGTACACTTTAAATATGTGCAGTTTATTGTATGTCAATCATACCTCAATAAAGCTGTTTTAAAAAGAAAGTTATACAATTTGTAATATAAATATTTTCTCCCAGTTGTCCTTTTTAAAAAAAATATATTTTCCTTATTTTGATCATGTAGAATTTTTTTATATTTACATGTTAATTATTTATATTCTGTTTTGGAGTTATCTTAGCTGTGTGACTTAACCTAAACCTTAACCTTACCTCTCTGTGCCTCAGTTTTCTTATGAAAAAGAAGGTTAAGCATACTTCTAGGTATTTGGTATAGGGTTGTGGTGAGGATTAACCACCACAGAACACAGTGCAATACATATTACCTATTACCATTGTTGTGATCTCATATCTTACCTAGGAAAACTTTCTCCACTCCAATCTGATAAGAATGTTCTACTTTATTTTCTTCTTGAATAGAGTTTTTAATGTTTAGTTCTTTTAGTTTATTAAAAGTTATTTTAGTAGATGTTGTGAAGCAGGGGTTAGTATTGTTATTGTCCCAGTGGATAGAAAGTTGTTCTGATCCCATTTATGGCAAGTGCACCTGCTTCCAGTGCACCTGAACATTCCACACAGAGCACTGATTATGGTATAACTTTATCCTATCTGTATGAATTTGAAATGTCATCTTATATAAGTAGGACATTCCCATTTACAAACAAGTGTACTTCTCAACTCTCTATATCAAGTACTTTGCTGTATATGTTTATTTCTCTGCTAATACTTTCTGCTGGTAAATTAAAATAGCTTCTCTTCAACTGTAATCCTGTTAAAATTCTTGATGATTTCAACATTCAAATAGATCATTCTTCTGATACCTTGGTGCTGTAGTTTCAATGTTAGTGTCCCCTCCAGAATTTATAGGTTGAACCTAACCCCCATTGTGATAGTGTTGGGAAGTGGAACCTTTAAGAGGTAATTAAGTCATGAGGATGGAGTCCCTCATGAATTAATAAAATGGCTCATAATAGTGGGTTTATTCTCTCTCACTCTCTCACTGTCCACCATGTGATGGTGAAGCAAAAGGCCCTCACTAGATGCTGACACCTTGATCTTGGACTTCCCAGCCTCCAGAACTGTGAGCCAATAAATTTCTGTTCATTGTGTTATAGCAGCACAAAATAGACTAAGACACTTGGTTTCTCCATTGCTTGACTTCTGTTTTCACTACAGTCTGGTCCTCCACTCTACCTAATCTACTCAGTCACTGTTACGCCACAGACATGATCATAACCAATAGCTCTGACCTCTTTATGACCTCAATCTAAGCAATTCCCTTCCTAGATCACAATATCTAATCTTTCCAGCTCATTCCTCTGACAATTCTCGAAACCATCTGGACCTAAAATCTATATTTTTGCTGTCCTTATTTTCCACACTACACAATTTAGTTCCCATGGTTCCTCATTATCACCTTCTTGCACACTTCCTCAAGTCCTGTGGCCCTTACCTACTTGGGTAACTCTCACCCTTAGTTGCTTGAGCTGTCTATATGCTCTCTGTTTTTTTTCTGTGCAACTAGTGGCCTGGAGAAAGACAGACAGACTGACCAGTCTCACTTTAAATTCATCGCCACTGCATTGCAGATACAGGTGACTGTCCCTAATCCACTAACTCAACTCTTCTACCATTTAACACCTTCTCATCTCTCCTCAAAAGATGTAAACAAGTCATCTTCACTTCTCACCTGGATTGCTACAGCTTCATAAAAGAAAACATCTAAGTGGACATTTAGTGTGCGAAAAGATGCTCAACTTTATTAGTTGTCAAGGGAATGAAAATTAAAACCATGTTGGGCACCATAACATAGCCATCAGAATGGCTAAAATTAAAAAGGTCTATGACAGTGCTAGATGGATGTGGAACAACTGGGTTGTCCTTTTGGTGGGTGTGTAATATCCACCAAAGTATTGATACGATACTTTGGAAAACTATTTGGCAATATCTACCAAATCTTAATATACACTACTTACCCTATGTTTGAGCAATTCCATGTGCAGGCATATACCAAATAGAAAAGCATATGTGTGTGCACTATGTTCGAGTATATTCAAGGTAACACTAAGTATAACAGCACAAACAGTGAACAATCCCAATGTCCATCTATTGGGAATAGAATAGATACATAAACTGTGGAACAGTTATACAAAGGCTACTAAAGATCAATGAAAGTGAATGGACAATTGCTACATTCATCTCACAATGTTGAGTGGAAGAAGTCATACTGTGTGATTCTACTATATATATTTCAAAAGACAAAACTGATTTATGGTTAGACTAGTAACCATTATTCTGCTTTCTTCTTGAAAGCAGAAGTCAAGAAGAGAGAGGAAGGGGAGGGAGAATGTGGGGCCCTGGGGTGCTGGCAATGTTCTATTTCCTGAACTAGGGAGTGGTTACATTGATATGGGAACTTGTGAAAACTTACTGAGTTGTACATTCATGATTTGTGCACTATTTTCTAGGTATGCTGTACTTGAACAAAAAGTTATCTCATGTGTGTATGTGTGTGGACATATGTTCTTATAGTCCCTTCCCTCCCTCCCTCCCTCCCTCCCTCCCTCCCTTCCTTCTTTCCTTCCTCTCTTCCTTTCTTTTGTGAGACAGAATCTCATTTTGTTGCTGTGGGTACAGTGCCCTGACATCATAGCTCATAGCAACCTCAAACTCTTGGGCTCAATAGATCCTCTTGCCTCCCCAGTAGCTGGGATCGCAGGCACACACCACTATGCCCAGATAGTTTTCTCCATTTGATAGAGATGGGGTATCTCTCTTGCTCAGGTTGGTCTTGAATTCCTGAACACAAGCAATCCACTGCCTTGGCCTCCCATGATGCTAGGGTTGCAGGGGTAAGCCACTGTGCCCAGTCTTGACTCAACTTTCACTTCCAACAACAATTATATCATTTCTATCCTTTACAGCCAGACACAAACAAAATTTTTTATGTTTACTGTTTTTAGGTTTTTAACATTCTCTTGAAATTGCTGTTATAGGGGTCACTCACCAACGACCTCCATATTGCAAAACTCAGTGGTCAATCTCAGACCTTATTGTACTTTGCCAGGAAAATTTGATGCATATGAGCCTTCTCTTAGGCACGCCTTCCTCAATTGACTTCTAGGACACTGCTCTTGTGATTCTCCTCTTACCTCCCTGGGCACTCTTGTCATACTCCTTTGCCAGTCCTTATCACCCTGATCTCTCAGTATTGTTTAGCCCGTGGTCCAGTTCAAGGACCTCTTCTCTATCTACACTTTCTCTACTGGTGTCATCAATGTTCATTGAGTTTCCACCTATACACCAATAACTCCCAAATTTATATCTGCATCTCAAATAAACCTCTTTCCAGAGAGGTCTCATGTACCCAACTTCTAACTTGATACATTTGCTTGAGGTTTCACAGGCATCTCAAACTTCACATATCTCAAAACGAACTCCTCATCTTCTCCTATCCCCTCATACCTGCACCTCTGCACTGAGGGATGACTCTTTTCTTCCAGGTGCTCAGGTCAAATACCTCGTAGTAATCTTTGACTTCTCCTTTTCTCTTATTTCCCACATCCAATCTATGAGGAAATCATTTGTTTCTCTCATTTCTCATCCCAAGCCTCTGCTCTGGGGCAAGCCACCTTCATTTCTCATCTGGAGGGTTACACTCACCTCCCTAACACCTCTCCCTGTTTCTGTCCTTACTACCTTCTTTCAGTGAGGATTCATCCAGGATAACAGAAGCCCTTCCATGAAGGAATGTGGTACCAGACACTGGCTTCACTGGTGGTGTAAGGGCTGAGAAGCCACAGGGAGGCCGGAGAGGCAGCCCTGAGATCATCAACCGAAGGAAGTTGCCACCACCCCTAGGCAGCAGATGTGACAAGAAGAGGTTGTGTTACCTGTGCTCATGGACTGGAGCGACATGGAAGGAAGCTGAAATTGAGGCAGGAGCTGGAGGCACGGAGCAGAGGCCAAGGATGCCTCCCAAGCTGCGGAGAGGAAGGAAGAAGAGCGATTACTTCATTCCCCCAGCCCTCAAATCTCCCTCCTTGCCTCTTATTAGTCAGAGCTGTCAAAAAGCCACTGCCATAGCATCCCTGGAAACAGGCTGCAGGCTACTTCCCTGCCACAGAGCAAGGAAGGGCGAGAAATGGGTCTGAACAAAGATGCCAAGGACAAGCAAACGACCCCAGCACACAGTCTATCCTTTCCCAAGACAGATCCAGGGCTATCGGGCCTAAAGTATGTGTAACTGTTCCCTTCCTCATTAAGGAAAAATTAAAAGATGAAAAATATTAAATTAGGTGCGGAAGTAAATATTTATTTAGAATGAAAAAAGAAATCACAGCAAATTACAAATTTTTTAGAAAGCAGATAATATCACAAACATCTGACATTATCCAGAAAAAGAGCATAATCTTTTCTATTCATTAATTGATTGGCACATTGCTATATTACTTTTTCCTCTATATTTCTGGGATTCATAGTCTTTGGCTATTTGTTCATATGACATGTTCCATAATCAAAATTTTTTTCAATGGTAAGAATACAAAGGTTTTCTCTACTGGGGTTGATTAAAGTTTGTTTTTTATTATTAATAATTTAGAAAAGTTTCTTCCTCTTTCATGATTTGTTATTGGTAAAGTTGAATAAATTTTTAGAATTGTCAAATTTGAAAAAGCTTTATCAAGATTCTTTTATATGGGAGCTGGGCTTTTCAAGTTTCCTTGTGTGGTGACTAATTTTAAAAACTTCTTTGAGCTGACAACACTCAATTAAAGCTCTCACATCAAGATCCTGGGTACATCGACAGTGGGCGGTGGGAGGATTCCTGGAAGCCATTCTTGCTCCAGGACAGCTGGTAATAACTTCCAATACTGTGGAAATAACTATGAACCACACAAACAGATCTCACTAAACGCTAACTAAAGGTATCCCTAACTCAGTTTTCCCTAGCTGGATCCCAAAAATGCCTGTGGCCATTCTTGCACTGAGAGAAGACATGCTAGAAAAGTAAAGAAAGATCTCAAATGATCTTAAATAATTGTGTCAAAAATACACTACCTTTGAAAATTTTGTAAAACATATGACCATGTGAATGCATGCCTGGAGTCTTTACCAGTGCAGAGTTCTGAGGTTTTAGCTGTATTCATTTTACACTAAATTCTCTCGGGGTCACCCATAGCAGACAGAATGCTCCTTTTAAAATGTAAGCTGGATTGGGCACCTCTCTGCTCTAGGCTCTCCAAAGCCTGACATCTCATTCAGAGTAAAAACCAGAGCCCCTACAGTCATTTTCCAGTCCCTTGTGGGACGGCTTCATCTCTATCGCTCTTGCTGACCCATCTCCTGGTCCCCTACCTCTGGCTGCCCCTGCTGAGTGCACCCTGCCACTTGGTTGTGCCTCCAGCATTCCCAGCCCATGGCCTTTGCTTTTGCTTCCCCTCCATCTGAAACCATTCGCCCAGATACCTGCTTGCTTTGCACTTGTTTTTTTCCTTAAGGTCTTTGTTCAAATATTGCCTTCCATGTTAGTTTTCAATTGTGGCTATAACAAATTGCCACACACTTAGTGGCTTAAAAACTGCAGATTTATTACCTCACCATTCTACAGATTAGAAGTTCAAAATGGGTTGGCAGGACTGCATTCCTTCTGGACTCCGGGAGAATCCTTTTTTTTTTTTTTTTGCCTTTTTCCATTTCCAGAGGCCATCCACATTCCTTGGCTCATGGCCACACCACTCATCTCCTTCTCTGACTGTCCTGTCCCCTTCTTTTTTCTTGCAAGGACCCTCCAGGACTATCTTTGTCCCCTCAAGATCCTTAACTTAATACCAGTAGAGTGTCTTTTGCCATATTAGATAACTCATACCAGTAGAGTGTCTTTTGCTATATTAGATAATCCATTCATAGGTTCTGGAGATTAGGACATGGGCATCCCCAGGGGTGGGGGAGCATTATCCAGTCTACCACATCTGCCCAGAAAAATGCTCTTGGGCATTCCTTTAAAATGTTGGTCTTAATGGGCATCTTTTCTTATCCCTGCCTGAGAAAGAATTTTCCTGGGCTTCAGGGATAGGTATGTTTGTTGGAAACCTGTATCAGTCAGGGTCTAGCAGAGAAACAGAATTATTAGGATATAGATATCAAGAGATTTATTGCAAGGAAATGGCTTACAAGATTGTGGGCAGGCTATCAGAAAGGGCATGAGCTGAAACTGTAATTTCTTCTGGAAAGTCTCAGTTCTGTTCATAAAAGCTCTCAACTGATTGAATTGGGCCCACCCAGATTCTTCCTTAAAGCAGTTGTGTACCAATGCCTGGGGAGTTAGGGACTAGCCCCACTGGCATTGAGGGGTTGGTTCTCAACCTCACACTTTGGTATGTGACTTTGAAGTCACCTGATTATGGACTTTAATCACTACTACAAAGTGCCCTTACAGCAACACTTAGATTAGCATTTGATTGAATAACTGGGACTATTATCTAGTCAAGTAGACACATTAAACTGCCTTTATCTGATTAAGGAAGCTTCTTCCAATTTTTTTTTCATCTATAGGGATGATAATTTAGTTTGCTTTCTTTAATGTATTATTATACTGAATTTAAAAAATAAAGTTGAGTTTGTAATGTTAAAATCTATGCTTGATTATTGGTCATGATTTATGAATTTTATAATGTATAGCTAGATTATGTTTGCTACCATTTTATTTATGGCTCATATATCTATGTAATTGTGGTTGGACTATACACTCTTGTGTGTGTTATCTTTTTCCAGCTTTGGTATGTCAGGGTTAGTGGCTTCAGTTGAAAATGACAACCTTAGCTGATTTAAACATTGGTTCCATGAGCCAAAGGGTATAGAGAAGGGCATATTTCAGGCATGGCTGTATTCCGGACTCAAATGCTATAATCAATGCTCATTTTCTCTCCATCTCTTGGTTCTGCTTTCCCCTTGTGTCAGCTTTAGTCTCAGACTCCACATGGCAAGCAAAGAAATCTATAGTTGCTCCAGGATCATATAGCCTTAGTTTTAAGAGCACTTTTTCTTCAGAGGTCACTGAAAAATCTCTTGTGTTTCACTGTCCTTGACTGGATTGCACGACCATCCCTGGATCATTCACAGAGGTTAGGGAAAAACAAAGCTTGTGGGCTCGACTTTGAAATTAGGGATGGTGGCAACTCCTCTAAAAGTACACAGACCTAGATTGGGTCGAGAGGGTTCCCTCTGAGGACAAAAAGACTTTTTTGTTTTGTTCTGATTTGGACAAAAAGGCTCCCTCTCAGGGTGGTTACTAGAAAGGTGAATGAACACTGAGGAGCAAAAACAAAACAGAATGAAGGGGGCGGCACCTGTGGCTCAAAGGGGTAGGGTGCTGGCCCCATATACAGGAGGTGGTGGGTTCAAACCCAGCCCTGGCCAAAAAAAAAAAAAAAAAAAACTGCAAAGATGAAGGCATAGAAATTGATAGCTGTCTAGCACTCTGGGAGGCCGAGGCAAGTGGTTCATGAGTTTGATACCAGCCTGAGAAAGAGCAAGACTCTATCTCTACTAAAAATAGAAAAACTAGCCAGGTATTATGGTGGGTGCCTATAGTCCCAGCTACTTGAGAGGCTGAGGCAAGAGGATTGCTTGAGTCTAAGAGACTGACGTTGCTGTGAGATATGATGACACCATGGCATTCTAACCAGGCCATCAGGTGAGATTCTATCTCAAAAAAAAAAAAAAGGCGAGGGCAGCGCCTGTGGCTCAAGGAGTGGGGAGCTGGCCCCATATGCCAGAGGTGGAGGGTTCAAACCCAGCCCCGGCCAAAAAAAGGAAAGGGAAGAAAGGAAAAGAAAAGAAATTAATAGCTATACTAGCCCAACAGAATGGACTGGGAAATTGTCCATCTTTGTGTTATGGTCTGTAACAATTTAAATAACAGAAGTTATTTGTTTCTTAAAGGTTTGATATAACTTACCCTTGAGTCCATTCTGGGACTGATGCATTTTTAGAATTAGATCTTTGATCTGATTTTTTTCCCTATGAATATTAATACCTTTACCTCTTATTGAAATATTAAGAGAATAAACAAATGAAATAACCAAAATGTGATTTTATTTAGCAAGTCTATATTTGTTTCTCAATTTCATTAATTTCTGCTTTCTCTCTATTAATTTCTTTTTTCTGTGGAGTTTTCTTTTTTCTTCTAGTTCTCTGTTTCCCACTGCATGGATTCAATTTTCTTTCCTGTTTTCTAGTAAATGTGTTGAAGGCTATACATTTTCTATAAATGCTGCCTTGGCCTAGATAATTGGTTTCATTATGCGATGCTCTCTGTCATTACTTTATAAAATAATCGGTCATTTCAATTGAGTTTCTCTTTAACCTGAAAGTTATATGAAATAGTATTTTTAAATTTCCAAGTTGTTATTATATTGTTTTGGTACTCTTTTGTAATTAATTCTAGTTTTTTACATTCTAGTCAGAAAATGTAATCTATGTGGTTTCTACTTTCTGGAATTTAGATTTTACTTATAGCCAATTTTTTTTTTTTTGGTTGAGACAGAGACTCGCTTTATCGCCCTTGGTAGAGTGCCATGGAGTCACAGCTCACAGCAACTTCCAACTCCTGGGCTTAGGCGATTCTCTCACCTCAGCTGCCAGAGTAGCTGGGACTACAGGTGCCCACCACAATACCCGGCTATTTTTTTGTTGCAGTTTGGCCGGGGCCAGGTTTGAACCCACCACCGTTGGTATATGGGGCCAGCACCCTACCCACTGAAACACTGGTACCGCCCTACTTATAGCCAATTTTAATAATCAATTTTTGTAAGTGTGCTATAGACATTAAAAAATGTTAAAGGTATATCCCCAGTTCAGTAAATTTCCTTAATAAACCTCAAATCTCAAATCAAACTTCTAAATTACATCATCTAAATTCTCTTCTTTTTGTTTATTTGATCTATCCATTTCTGGAGAAGTATGTAAAAATCAAGTATTATTGCAAGTTTGATACGTTCTCTTTGTAGTTCCAAAACTGTCTATATATTTTAATATTCTGTTGTTTAATACAAAATTCACTTCATTATCATCTCTTCTTGGCAGATTGTACCTTTTATAAAGAATCTCTCTTTGTTCCATGTTGCAGGGATATCCAACCATTTTTCTTTTCTGCCACACCCTGGATGAATAAGAGTTGTCTTGGGCCACACATTAAATACACAAACACTATCGCAAGCTGATAAGCAAAAGTCTGTGCATACTTTTCATGATATCCAACACCACAGTTAAACAAAACATAATAATCTGCATGTAGCCCATGGGCTGCAGGTTGGACATCCCTGAGCTGCAGGGCTTTTATTTTGAATTCTCTTTAATTTGACATTAATATTTCTATGCTTTTGTTTGTGTTTTGTTTTGTTAGCATATATTCCTTGTCCATTCTTTGATTTTGTATTATATTGTTTTAAATGTGACACTAAAATAACTACACTGTGTGTGGACATGAGTGTATTAGATGTACACTTATGTATATTGTTGAGAGTTCTTTCACTCATTCTAAGAATCTTTGTAGTTTAATAGGAGAGTGTAACCCACTGACATTTATTGTGATTTCTGATAGGTTTGCATTTTCCCCTGCATTTTGTTTGATTGAGTTTTATTATTTCTGTGATATTTTTCTTTATTTGTTGTAAGTTATATATTTGTATAATATATACATTATACTATTATACTAATAGTATAACATTGTCCTTTTATTTTTCTAGAGCTTTACATTTTAAATACAGTTATTTAAGCACTTTTTCCCTCCAATAATGTCTTAAATATCCCCTTACCACCAATATTTTATTAAAACTCCAAATATTATCATTCTACTTTATTCCTACTCTTTTTAAAGAAATCATTTCTTAAGAACTGTATGAAGTTTTATAGGTTCATTTTCATTTAGTATTCAGACTCAGATATTTACTGGTTTCTTTGAAACATTTTATAATACTATGAAATTATCTTTCTTGAATTCCTTTTTGGGTTTTTTTGCAGTACATAATTATTTTTTTCGAAAGACATGTATGGATAGTAAATTTTCCTTGTCCTTTATTATCTGAAAATATCTTGGATTTGCTTTCATGCTCGATAGTTTGGCTGATATAGAACTGTAGGTTCAAAATTATCCAGCAGCATTGAGAATTTTGTTTTTATTTTGTAATTTAGAAATGTCACCAGGATGTGTGTCTTTTTAGTGTTTTCTGCTTAGCATTTGGTGGGTCTTTTTATAGTTTGAGGACTCAGATCTTTCTCTAGCTCTGGAACATACTTTTAAATTATGTTTTAAATTATTTCATCACTTCTAGTCTCTCTTTTATTGTAAACTAGCACCCCTATAAGGTAAATATATGTGTATTAGGTCCTGTATTTTCTCACATTTTGTATTTTGTGTCTGTTTTCATTCTGCCTTCTAAGAGATTTCATTGGCTTTTATCTTCATGTTTTTATTTTTCAAGGATGATTTCTTCTTTTTCAATTGGTCCTTTTCCATGACAATCTACTCTTATTTTATAAAGTCAAATTTCTTTTGGATCTGTCTGAGGATATGACCTAGAATTCTTTTATTTTATTTTTTTGAGAGAGAATCTCACTCTGTTGTCCTCAGTAGAGTGGCATGGCATCAGCTCACAGCAACCTCAAACTCTTGGGTTCAAGCAATCCTCTCGCCTCAGCCTCCCAAGTAGCTGGGGTCACGGGCATGCGCCACTACACCAGGCCAGCTGGTCTTGAATTCCTGAGCTCAAGTGATCCTCCTGCCTTGGCCTCCCAGAGTGCTAGGATTACAGGTGTGAGCTGCCACATCTGGCCTCCTAGAATTCTTTTAAAGTCTTCCTCTGTCTGCTACATTATCTCCATTTCCTCTAGAATGAATCATTTTGATCTTTCATCTTGTTTTTTCTCTTACTCCTGATTTGCCTCCAATATCTGGTGTTCCATAATGGTCATTCAGATTTATAAATTAAAAACTAGACTGATTGGCTTGGGGCCTGTGGCTCAAGCAGCTAAGGCGCCAGCCACATACACCTAAGGTGGCGGGTTCAAATCCAGCCCGGACCCACCAAACAACAATGACAGCTGCAACCAGAAAATAGCTGGGCATTGTGGTGGGTGCCTGTGGTTGCAGCTACTTGGGAGGCTGAGGCAAGAGACTCGCTTGAGCCCAGGAGTTGGAGGTTGCTGTGAGCTGTGATGCTATGGCACTCTACCCAGGAAGTTAGCTTGAGGCTCTGTCTCAAAAAAAAAAACAAAACAAAAAACTAGACTGATCAACATATTTAGGAGACTGGTGTGAGTTTCCTTCCTAGTTGTGCAGAGCTGATTCCAGGGTAGGCCTTTTCCTTGAAAGGAGGCTGTTGGCAGCCCTGTGTTAGTGACAGAGTGGGAGTTCACTGTAGACTTCCCTTTAGCAAGGGTGAGGGAATGGTACACAGGCAGCTGGGGAACCTCAGGATTACCAGAGTGAGGAAGGCTTTATTCTGTGCATGGAGTCCTGAGCAAAACTGTCCCACTGTCTTTACTTTCCTCTCTACTTCTCACGGCCATTGAAGAAATTTAGCTCAGTTCTGCCTGTCTGGCCGCAACACCTACATAGTCATCCCTCCTGTATCTGCTAGCTAGTGCTCCATAACAAAACACTCCCTAACTTAGTGCCTTAAAACAACAATAATTTGTTATTTCTTATGATTCTATGGGCTTGTGCTTCTGTTCCATGTGGCACAAGCTAGACTTGCTCACTTTACTTCATTCTGCTGGCAGCTGGAATGGGCCGGGAGGCCCAGAAAGATTTCACTCACCCACCTGGGGCCTTGGTTCTGGCAGTCTGCTGAAGCTCCTAGTTCAGCCACCAGGTGGCCTCTTTCTCCATGTGGCTTCTCATCCTGCAGAGCCTCTTTCTCCAGGTGGCTAGGGTAGACTTTCCTACAGAATAGTAGCTGGGTTCCAAGAGGGCAAGCCCCAGTGTGAACGTGCTTCTCCAGCCTCTCTGCCTGCATCGTGTTTGCTAATGCCTCACTGGCCAGAGCAGGAGTCAGTGTGCTGGGGACTCCACGAGGATGTGAATACTGAGGGACGTGGTTCATTGCTGCAGGGTAATGTTTCACTGCACCTCCTAAGGAGATCTTTCATTTTGTTTAGCAAACAGTCCACCAGGCTTCCATATCAGGGACAAAAGCCACAGCCAGCCATTCTATATGTCAGGAGAGGAAGGGGCTGACTGGCCCATTTGTTTATTCAATAGTTCTTTACCTGATGGTTGCCCTGGACTGTTCCTTCCTCCTTATACTTGGAGTTTCTCCAAGGTTCTGTTGAAAAGAACAGTTTACATCTATTTAGCCAGTTTCCTCTGTGCCAATTAACTGCTCTGGTTTTCTCCAAAAATTTGATTCTACCTCTTTTTTATCTTTTAAAAATTCCTCAGATTTTTCTGATCAATGAATACCATGATTTCTAGTTTTCTGGAGCTGATATGGACATACTCTTTGTATGTCTATTATTGTTTTGCTTCTCTTATTTCAATGGAATTTATTTTGCAAAAAGGAAAAGAAAGCAGTAAGATCTTGACTGCTATACGTCTGCACTCACATGACAGAGGGGAGGTCAGGGTTAGACTGGATGACATTTTTGCCTTTTGCCAATTCTGAGATGTTGGCAATGTGGCAGTGTCAGCTCCTTCTTCCTCAGGAATCCAGGTTGATGGAGTTAGACCCGATTGTTGTGATTTCAACCCCCTGCTGGGACCAGAACTCAGACATTTGGAGCTGGCTTTTTAGATTGTCTAATTTAAACTCTTGCTTTGTGGGAGGAGATGGAACAAAGGGCCTCCAGCAACTCAGTTGCAGAACTGGGGTTTGAACCTGGGTCCTCTGACTCCTTCCTAATCCTGTGATTTTTCTGACCCACACCTGGCATCTTCCCCCAGTTGCACCCTTCAGAGAAGCCCACGGTCTTACTGTTCTAAGAGGGCTCAGGCAGCACTTCCACCCCAGGATACCCAGAGCTGAAGGATTTGAGGCTAGACTGGCCCCAAATGAGACAGATGTCTGTCTGGCCCCTCCTCCCCAAAGGCGATTATTTCAACTAGAGACAGCCAGCTACGTTTGGATCTCAGATTCTCTTTCTCCCTCCAGCGCCCTCTCTCTCCCACTCAGTTATCTATTTACCTATCTATATACGTGAGCTCCCCCCACCCCTAGTGAATTACGTCTGCAAGGCAGTAAAATGTTATGTATTTGCAAGGCCCATAATCTTTAAAAGCCCAGTGATGCCAGCTCCAGACAGCAGTGAGCTCCCTCCAGTATGTTAATAGATAGTATTAGGGCAATAATGAAAACACTTGAGACAAGTAAGCTCCTATCAAAAGCTGAGTAATAGGGCTTCGCCGAGTGAATCACAATGCAGAAGAGATTAAGACGTCTGCCGTTGTGCAGTGTCTATTCAGACTAACAGCTGCTCTGTTTCTGATTAAAATGGGGTTGGGGAGACCTTTTCGAGCGAGTCCCCTTTTTATCCTGCACCATCCTCGCCCTTCCCACCTCCACCTCCACACACAGGCACCTTCATTTGCACTTGGCCACAGCCATTCATGCACACACACGCACACACACACAGAATGGAGTCACAAACGCATGCGGCATCGTCATGCACACAGAGCCACAGCAGCACACAGCCATCAGTGCCCGCTGACACACGGTGACACCGACACATCCAAGCACATACACACAGCCACATCCCCACACACAGGCACACAGTCACACGTGGAACCTGTCTTCACACATGGCCTCAACCAGTCTCACACACATAGTACATTACAATCTGTCACACACAGAGTCTCACATATGCATTAAATTGTAATCTGCCACACATATGTACTCTTCACACAGTCACAACCAGATATGCAGAAAACAATCTAGTCCAGATCACAAACCCACACATACCTGGCTAGCCATGTCCACGCACAGCAAGTTCTTCATGCACAAAATTACACTTGCACACTCACACTTGTGAGGACATAAGGTCCTTCATTCACAGATGGTCACAGGCTCTTTTACCCACCTATGGCCACAACCATAAATATTCACACATGGTCACGTGCTCACATGTACCACAGCTCAGTCACATGAAGTGATGCCCTTACACACAGACATACATGCACACAGAGAGCTAGCTTGCACACCTGAAAACTCCCTGGCACAAGTATGCATGTGGTCCAAGTCACAAATCTGGGCTCAACAGCCTTAAGTACAAGAGGCATCAAGGTCACCAGTCTCTACTTCCTGAAAGGCTGTAGTGTGACAGGGGAAATGGAATCATTTCTGTAGTGCCTAAGAGCATAGAGCTCTGAGGTTCCTTGAGTGGAACTGAAGATTTAAACTTAGGAGACCCCACGGCTGTTCAAGGATAAAATGGCCCACACCAGGAGGGAGTGGGCACCCTGTCAGTGGAGGGATACACGTGGAGGCTGGATTGTCACTTGGAAAGGATGATGAGGAGGGCATCTGCAGTACACAGGGGTGAGCTTGATACCCTGAAGACCCATCCCAGTCCTGATTCTGTGCCCTGAATATCTGTGTGTCCTCTCCCTAACCCCTGACCCATCGGTGACTCCCTTTCTTGAGCCCAGCTCCCCAGATAGGAGGAGCCAGGAGTCCAGTCCTCTGCTTCTCTCCCTATATGTCATTTCTCTCCCGCAATTCACCTTTAAGCTGATGATTCCAATTTCTTTTCTAGGCTTCTATGACCCTGGCTCTATGCTCAGGGGGAGATGCAGACCACAGTAATCTGGGGAATAATTCAGAGACTCAACCTCCGTCCTAACTTAAGGGACTTGGCAGGGCCTTCAGAGACTCCCTGACATGTCTCCCAGATGGAAGGCAGACACCACATCTGGGCAGTGAGAAGGATCTTTATCTGGTTGCTGGTCAGTCCCAGGGCTGGCTGTGGGAATGGGAGGAGACAGGGACCTGCAGCCTCCACTGAGTTCAGAAACTAGAGACTCAAAACCTTGATGGCCCAGATGAGAGCTTCAGAACTAAGGAGATGTACTTCTCATGGAATCTGGTGGGGTTTGGGTTCCAGGAGCTTGTCAGGGTGCTTACTGGAGCTGCCCTAGGCTAACCCTTATGACCATCTGCCATGTGTTCAGCTTACTCACCCACCTGTGTCTCTCCCAATTAGATGGGGCGTCTCTCTAGAAAAGACTTTGTGTTATGCTTTTAGGCTCTGCCCCCATGCTTTGCACAGTGCCTGGTGCATAATACATTTCAGTAAGCTATTGTGGCATCTAAGTTCTACCTCTGACTCTGAATCTGTGATCTGGACTTCACCTCCAGGCCCCACCTGGCTTCTGACACCCACCTCCCTCTATAGCTGCCATCCCTAATTCACACAGTCCCCTCTCCAAATTGTAGGACTGATCCTGCCTGACCTAAGGCTGAAAGGCTCCAACCTGGCCTTTGGGTGCTTGACCCTAAGGCTCCTTTGTTGGCTGTTGCTGAACTGGGATCAACTTGTTCTCTATTTGTAAGGCTAGATTTCATCCCAGATTCCACCTGATACCCCAGTTCTCTTGAAGGGATTTTAGTTTATTTCCTGTTTATTCATTCAATAAATATTTACTCCACATTGTCATCAATGTAGTTCTCAATCTTCATCTTCCCTGAGCTGTCATTACCTTTACCACAGATGATCACTTCCTCCTCTGAGAAATGCTTTCGTCTTTCAGTGAGGGCACCACACTAGCCTAGCTCTGCTCTTCCCTAACTGACCTCCCCTTCCCAGGCTTGTCTCCCCCCACCTTCTTAATGTTGCAGCCAGTACTCTGGGTTCAGTCCTTATACCTCTTCTCTTTACCTGCTCTCCCTTCCCAAGGGGTCTCCTCCATGTTCAGGGCTTCAGGTACTATCTGCTGGTGGTTCTCAAATCTCAGGTGTATTTCTCTAGCATAGACCTCTGCCCTGAGCTCTGAACTGTCTGCCCATCAGTTTGCTCTTGATTATCACTCTAACCTTCTTCCCTGCTGTCCACTCAAACTTGGCACGTGGTGGCTTCATTATTGGTAATTTTTCTACTTCTCAGACCAAAGACCTTGGGGTTATCCCTGCACTCCTACTCAAAATTCAGTCCAGGCTGCTATGGTCCCTTGTCCCGGTCATTTCAATGGCCCCAGACTGGAAGACTGCTTCTTTCTTTGCCTCCACCTTCCACCAGCCTCAGACTGGAGGCTCTGGCCACTTGCTGGGTCTTTACCTAACCCCCTCTTGATGTGCCAGGCATGGAATGGAGCTTTTTGACCCATCAGGACTCTTCCCTTGCTTCCGTGTTGTCCCTTACCCCTTGTTGCCATAAGCCTGGTTCCTGTCTCCTGTTCCTACTCTGTTGGCCCCACAGATGGTGATAAATACAGACAACTTCTCTGGCCCTGCCCACACCACGTATGCTGTCTGCCCTCTATCATTGCAGTCCAGCGTTTTTGTGTCCGTTCTGGGCAAAGAAGATCCAGGCCTAAATCTGGCCCTTCACTGATACCTTAGGTCTGAGGGTCTGCCAGGAATGCAGGGATAGGACTGCCGACAGATTGGGACATTTTCTTTGTATTATGCCCTTATACTCCCTGTCTCCTTAATTTTCTTGAGAATCCTGTGAGGCATAAAAAATTTCCCCTCCTATGGGTAGGGAAAGGAGAAAAGAGAACTCACTTAACCATAGCTGCATAGCTAGTCTGTCTCTAAGTCCGAGTTACCTGGGCCCCTGCTCCGGCTGCTTCTACTTCTATGTCCTTAGAGACCAAATCATTTTCCTTCCAGCCTCCCAACTTCCACTTCCATTCACAGAAGAGGGCACTGAGGCCCAGTCTTTCCCAAGGTCACAGAATGACCCAGTGATCAAGCCTGGAGGAGTCTCAGGCCTCCCCAGTGGGCCCAAAGGTAGGAGGGGCAAACACCCCAAGGCCGGCCCTCCCCCACAGTTCAGTTCCTGCCACCCAGACTGAGGTCTGGAGCCCTAAATAGAACAAGCACCGCCATCTCCCTTCTTGGGGAGGGGAAGGCAGCTGCGGCAGTTGCGGCGGGCGGAGAGAAATTTTCCCTTTCTGTAAATTGGATCAGTCACTCTCAGAATTGATGGCAACAGCTTCATCACGAAGATCTAATGCTTTAATTATGTTGTGACATGACCTGACATGGGGGTGGCATTTGATGGATTCTCTGGTGTCATCAGCATGGCCTTGACATAAGAAAGTGGCAGAAGGCAGGGGGTGGGGAAGAGGAAAGGCTCTCAGTGGGAGATGTGTCCTTACAGGGCCCCCCCCACCTTCTCCTGAGCCCTGCCTGCTAGGCCAGTGGGGACCTGGGAGAGGAGGGGGACCAGGCCCTTGTGCAGAAGGTGGGTGTGCCCCTCTGGGATGGACTGGATCCCAGGGGGCCTGTATGAGAGCATGTATGAGTGCATGTGTGTGTATGTGTACACATGTCTAGATGCAAAGGGACCCATCAGAGCAGGTGAAAAGACTCAGATCCATGCAGTAGAAGCAACAGCTGTGCTGCTGTCTGGTCTTCAGAGAAGGACCAGGAGGTGGAGGTAGGGGCAGAGCACTCAGGGGTCTGCCCCTACCTTGGGCTGAAGGAGCAGATCCCTCAGGCAGGCTGGGAGCATAGAGGCAGGCTCAGCTCAGCAGTTCCGTGGAACCTGCAGCCCTGGGAGGCTGTGAGCAATGAACGTGTCCCTGTAGAGGGCCGTGGGGCTAATACGGAGGGATCCCTTCCCTCGGTGGACACTTTAAGTCTAGTGACCTGTGAGGCTCAGATTCCATGTATCTGTGGGCACGTGGGTGAGAATGTTTCCCTCCTTCTGTTGTTCCTCAGCCCACCTGTCTGCTCAGGGCCTTGCAGGGTCCTCAGTGTGGCAAGAGTGAGACATGAGCTGCTCCCATCCGCCCAAGCTCTTTGCCAGACCCTGGTACGCAAAGCTTCACCTCTGTCTATGCCCGATTTTGTTCCTGTGCCAAGCTCTTCCTCCCCTGGGGAGTCCCTCTCCTGGGTCAGCCCAGTGAGAGAGCAGGTGTGAAAGGGGAGGGGCTGGAGATGCCTGTCACTAGGGCCCTGCTGGGCTAGGGGTATGCCTTTTTTTGCAGTGTCTTGAAGGATCCTGTGACCACCTGTGACCAGGAACTCGCTGTTATCTCCATCTTGCAGTGGAGGACTGGATGCTCAGAGACACGAAATTGCCTGCCTAAGGCTACACAACTAGGAAGGAGTAAATTGGCTTTCATTTAGCAGATGCATGTTAAGTGACTCCTGCATGCCAGGCCCTGCCTCAGAAGCTGCCCATCCGCACAGTGCCATCTCTGCCCTCAGGAAGCACAGTGTGAGCCCACTATGCTCTCTGATTTGGATATCACCGTTCTTTCCCTTGCTTTCCTCTGCCTCTGCCAGTGGTATCCGGGGTTGGCAGCCCAGAATGGGAGAGGGGCCCTAGAGCAGGTTCCTGGAGGGTGGGGTCTGGCTCTGGCTGCCTCAGTCGTCAGCTCTGGTCTTTGGGGAAAGCACAGTGAGAAATACAGGGTAGCAGGGGCCTTTTAAGCTCTGGTCAATGCTGTCTTCCTTACTCCATCCTATCCTACCCCAATGGTGTAGAAGGAGAAACTGAGACCCGGAGAGGAGCGCAGGCAGGCCCATGATCACCCAGTGAGTTAGAACAGGAGGCCTGTGCTCCCGAATCTTAGGTCAAGGCTTGAGTATGGCTGTACCCAAGGCCCACTGCTGCCCGGAATAGTCAGGGAAGGCTCCTGGGTGAGGCTTTGAGCTTCTTCTGGAAACGTGAGTTAAAAAAAAGGGGGAGTGGGGTGGGGCGGTGCCTGTGGCTCAGTGGGTAGGGTGCCGGCCCCATATACTGAGGGTGGCGCATTCAAACCCAGCCCTGGCCAAACCGCAACAACAAAAATAGCCGGGTGTTGTAGCAGTGCCTGTAGTCCCAGCTACTCGGGAGGCTGAGGCAAGAGAATCGCCTAAGCCTAGGAGTTGGAGGTTGCTGTGAGCTGTGATGCCACAGCACTCTACCGAGGGTGATAAAGTAAGACTCTGTCTCTACAAAAGAGAAAGAGAGAGAGAGAGAAAGGCAGCCAGAAAGAGGAAACTCCAAACCTCGGGGAGAATTTTACATCCTTGGGAAACCTCCATGACCCTCTGCCCTGCCCTAGAGCCACCCCATCCCAGCCTCAGAAGAGCATAGTAGGGGGCCCGACAGACTCAATCTGAGGTCACTTGATGTTGCAGCTGTGTCCAGAGATGTCAGGGCAGGAAGAAGGCAGAGCTGTGCTTTGGCTGGTCTCTAAAAGCCCCTTCAAAGGCTCAGCACCAACAGCACAGTGGTTATGGTGCCAGCCACATACTCCGAGGGTGATGGGTTCAAACTCGGCCTGGGTGAGCTATACAACAATGACAGCTGTAACAAAAAATAGACAGGCATTGTGGTGGGCACCTGTAGTCTCAGCTACTTGGGAGGCTGAGGCAAGAGAATCGCCTAAGCCCAAGAGCTGGAGGTTGCTGTGAGCTGGGACACCATGGCACTCTACCAAGGGTGACAAAGTGAGACTCTGTCTCTAAAATAATAATAATAATAAATGAATAAATAAAATAAAACAAAATCCCCTGTATGACTGCATGCTCAAAAATGATGCTTGAGCAAGACACGAGAACAGAAGGGTCTCCTAGATGCAGGCACAGTGGTGGCGTGTGTCTGGATATGCACAGAGGCAGGTGCTCTTGTGTGCAGCCTGGGAACCAACTGTCCCAGGGGTGGTGGGAAGACTTTTTAGCAGCTCCGTGAGTGAGGAATTGAGGATCTGCATAGTGAAGGTTTGCAAACAAAAGATGGGTCAGAGAGGAGGCACCTGGTCTCCTAGAGGGGACCTTGTCTGTGTAACTAGGTGTTCTTTGTGACTGAGACGTGCCTCTACTGGGTGACTACCACCCAGAGCCTAACTAACTGTGTCTGGGTGACGTGGGTGTCCCTGCGCCAAGGCGTTACTAGGTATAGCCATACCCTGTCTGTATGTTCCATAGGTGTAACTGTGTGCTCCAGACAAAGTGTATGCCTGGATGGAGCTGAGGTTTTGGTGACTGCAGCTCCAGGCCTTGCCGAGGCTCCTAGCACATCTCCATGCCCCACTGTAGTACATTTGGGTGGAATTGTGTGGCTCTGTTGAGACTGTCTCTGGGGTAGACTTGGCCCTATCGCCTGGGCTCTGGGCTCCTGGGGCTCTGAAGCAGATAGCCCCCCAGTCACAAGGGGGCACTGTGCATCTTCCTAAACCATCACCTCCAGCTGGTTTTCACTGTGTGGTCAAGGAGGGCTGGAACTGGCACCAAGACCCCCTGGGCCAGGCCGATTGCCTCTGTCCCTAGGTCCCTGGGGCAGTTCCTGGTCTCCTGAGTTTTTGCCCTGGGGTAAAGGAAGGATGTAAATCTCATGGGAGGGGTCCACAGAGATATTTCTCCCAATTGCTTCATTTGACAACTGAGGACACTATGGTAACCTGCCTCCAAGCTCAGGATCATATCCTAAAATTAAGCTAATACCAGAAGTGCAAACCACCTTTACTGCTTTCCATGCAGGCCTCAAAGTTCTCCCATTTGGCAGACAGATATTGATGGTGCATCTGTGAGGACCCTGGCCTGGGTTTCTGGTCCTGACTCTATCTCTTACCTCATGTATGACACTGAGTCACTCAGGCCCTTCTCTGCATGTCTATTTCCCACCTATAAACTGAGAGGACTGTTGTGTTTATTCTTCAAGCCTCCTTTTTCCAGCATGGGCTGTCTAGCCACACAAGTTAGAGGTCATTGCAATCTGGGAGCAATGCTGCCTGTGCGCACCTGCTGGGTGACCGCTACCCAGGACTTAATTATGGCTGGATATTAAGCATAGCTCAGAGGGGAGACACGGTCAACTTGGGGTCATGTGTGAATTGGTGGCAGAGTCAGGATGAGAAGGAAGCTAGCCTCCCGGCCTCTTATCAGTGTCCTTTACCCCATTTCCACCCTCTCTCTGGGCCCACTGATACAACCCCCTGCAGTCCTCTTGCCATTCCCTACAGCCATCTGCCTCCCAAGTCTAAACTCTCCCAGGCAAGTACTGTGCTGGAGATTGTCCTCTCCATCCCCTTTTACAGGAGCCCCATTTTACAGATGAGGACAACAAAGGCTTGACAGAGTTAAGAAATAATAATGGCTCCTATTTTTGAGTCTTCTATGACTTAATGGAAGACCCTGTGCTGGGTTCCGACTGAAGTGGTCCAAAGGGGACAAGTCTGGCTTCCAAAATATTCCCCCAAATAGGGATGAGCCCTGCACAGGATATGCCAGCCTGATTTAGACAGCAATTTGCATACAATTTACCCAGAAAGCTGCACTGTGAAAAATATAATTACTTTTTTAATATTCTCACTCTGATGTGAATGCTTACCGCCTGGTAATGAATTACTTGCTTAATGAAGATAAACCTGAATTGGAGATGCACGTCGGAGGGCTGCTGGGGCGGCCTGTTTGATGCCATCATTTGCAGCTGTTAATCTCTGAAATTGATGCCCTTGTTGGTGGGATCATAAATCGAGGGGAAAAATCCATGAGCTCCAGCACTTCCCGTCATTTGCTCTGTGTCTCTGGTGGAGCCACTTAGCCTCTCTGTGCCTCGGTTTCCTCATCTATAGCAAAAGTACTGGGGTAAATTAGAACCATAGAAATGTGGGGATGGAATTGATCTTTATTTAAGAATGATTGAACATCTACAATGTGTCAGGTGAGAGAGAGAGAGAGGAGACATGATTTATTCAAAGACACACAAGGACTAAGGCTTGTGAACTAGAACTAGTAACCACAGCCTCACTCCCAGGTGCTGCACCTGGATCTCTTCTCCTAAATGGCTTTGAACCTGTTTCCTGACTGATGGTGATGGGAGAGGGAGCAGGAGTCAGACTCTGGGAGGAGAAAAACACGTGTGGGCAGGTGTAGTCACTGCAAACTTGACCCATTCTTTTCTCTAATGTTGGCCATTTCTGGGGACCAATCACAGCAGAACCCACCCGGGTCAGGTCTGAGGAGCCAGGACAGTAAGTTGACAATTTAGTAAATACACATTTACCACTTTCTATGATCGTTCTAGGCTTTCAGGACATAGCCATGAATAATACCAACAAGGTCCCTGCCTACACAGATCTGAAATTCTAGAAAGGTGTGGTGAACATGTAGAGGTAATAGGTGAGTTAACTAAGAACGAAGAGAATGTCAGCTAGGGATAAAGGGCATAAAAGTTTTAAAATGGGTAACTTGATAAAGATCAGCTGAGGGGAGTATTTTGACTTGTTACTTCCCTAAGGAAGTAACACCTGAGCTGAAATTGAAATGACGTTAAGAAATCAGCCCTGGAAATACGAGGAATGTGGCTCTAGGGGAGATCTCCTGTAAGGGATTTACAGGTTATGGGAAGGATTTTGATTTTATTTTCAGGACAAGGGGAAGCCACTGGGCTTTTCATGAGGGGAGTGCTAAGACTTATTGGCATTTATAAATATCATTCTACAAGAAAAAATAGGAAATCCAGATAACTCTAGATCCATTAAAGAAATTGAATTTATAATATAAAAATTTCCTACCTAGATGGTTTCACTGTTAAATTCTATCAAATATTTAAGGAATAAATGGTACCAATTTTACACAAACTCTCAGAAAATAGTGAAAGAAACTTCCCCAACTAACTTTGTGAGCCCAGCATAATCCTGCTGGTTATTTATTTCTGCAGAATGAACTCCCTGAAAAGTAGTGGCTTAAGAAAAAGTGTTATTAATATATATCATGATTCTGGGGTCAGGAGAATTTGGACAGATCGCAGTGGAGGTGCCTCATCTATATTCTACAATGTCTAGGGCCTCGTCAGGGGTGACTCAAATGTCTGCCATGTGTAGCAGTTGGAGGCTGACTAAGCATCTTTCTTTCCTCTCCACATGGCCTCTTGATAAGCTTAGATTCCCTCATAGCATAGTGACCTAAGGGTAGTTAGACTTCCTACATAGCAGCTTGGGCTCTGAGTGTGAGTGTTGCAATAGGCTTGGGAAGAAGCTGCAAAGGCTCGGCGCCTATAGCTCAACCGGCTAAGGCGCCAGCCACGTACACCTAAGGTGGCGGGTTCGAATCCCCAGCCCGGACCCGCCAAACAACGACGGCTGCAACCAAAAAATAGCCGGGCGTTGTGGCGGGCGCCTGTGGTCCCAGCTACTTGGGAGGCGGAGGCAGGAGACTCGCTTGAGCCCAGGAGCTGGAGGTTGCTGTGAGCTGTAATGCCACGGCACTCTGCCCAGGGGGACAGCTTTAGCCTCTGTCTCAAAAAAAAAAAAAAGAAGCTGCAAAATCTCCTCTGACCTAGCTTTGGAAGTACACTTCTATTGGTCAAGAAAGTCATTCATTAAGGAGTGGGTGCACATGGTGGCTCATGCCTGTAATCCTAGCACTCTGGGAAGCCAAGGCAGATAGATTGCTTGAGCTTAAGAGTTCAAGACTAGCCTGAGCAAGAGCAAGACCCTCATCTCTACTAAAAATAGAAAAACTAGCTGGGCATTGTGGTAGGCACCTGTATTCCCAGCTACCTGAGAGTCAGAGGCAAGAGGATTTCTTGAGGTTGCTGTGAGCTATGATGCCATGACACTCTACCTTGAGCAATGAAGTGAGACTGTGTCTCAAACAAAAAAAAAAGAAAAAGAAAAAGAAAAAGAAAAGTCATTAAGAAAGCCCAGATTCAAAGTAATTAGACTCCACTAATAGGGAATAATAAAGAATTTGCAGCAATCTTTAACACACCTCTGATGAAAAATCTGGCAAACATTATAAGAAAAGAAAGTTACAGCTCAATATCACTCACAACAAAAATGCAAAAATCCTTAATAAAATATTACCAAATCAAGTATATAAATATACATAAAGGATAATACATTAATACTAAGTGGAGTTTATTCTAGGAATGCAAAATTTAACATAAAAAAACCAAACAGGCCTGGTGCCCTTAGCCCAGTGGTTAGGGCACCTGCCACATACACTGGGGCTGGTGGGTTCAACAATAATGACAACAACAACAACAACAACAACAAAGCCTGGTGTTGTGGTGGGCATCTGCACTCCCAGCTACTTGGGAGGCTGAGGCAAGAGAATCGCTTAAGCCCAAGAGTTTGAGGTTGCTGTGAGCTATGACGTCACAGCACTCTACCCAGGGCAACATAGTGAGACTCTTCCTGTTGTCTGAGGCAAGGGTGGGTAGCTCACAGCAACCTCGAACTCTTAGGTTCAGACAATGATTTTCCTGCCCCAGCTTCCTGAGTAGTTGAGACTACTGGTACCTGCCACACACAATGCCCAGCTAATTTTCTATTTTTAATAGAGACAGAGTCTCACTCTTGCTCAGGCTTATTTTGAACTCCTGAGCTCAAATGATCCTCCCATCTTGGCCTCCCAGAGTGCTAGGATTACAGGCATAGGCCACTGCACTGGGCCATAAAAATCAATTGTATTTCTGTGTATTAGGGATAAGCAACTGGAAAAGTTAAACTTGATAAACTTTTTAACAATAGCATAAAAGTATTAAGTACCTAGAATTAGATTCAGCAAAAGATATGCAAGACCTCTTTTATGAAAATTATAAACCACTGTTGAAATAAAGAAGACCTAAATATATGACGAATAGACTACCTTCATGGATTGGAAGGCTCAGTCTTACTAAGATATTCATTATGCCTAAACTGTTCTACAGATTCAAAGCAATCTCAATAAAACCTTAGGCAAGTTTTATTTTGTTGTTAAAATTACAAGTTCATTCTAAAATTTATACTACAGACATACAAAGGAATTAGAATGGTCAAGAAATTTTTGAGGGGCAGCGCCTGTGGCTCAAGGAGTAAGGCTCCAGCCCCATATACCAGAGGTGGCAGGTTCAAAGCTGGCCCTGGCCAAAAAAGAAATTTTTGAAAAAGTACAAAGTTGAAGGATTCATGTTACATGATTTAAAGACATACTTTAAAAGTAGTCTTTTAAAGGAGTAAGAACTGGTGCAGAGAGACCAGTTAGGACGTTATTGCTGTGAGCCAGATAAGAGATGATAGGGACTCAGACTTTGGTGGCAGTAATGGAAATGAAGGGTTTGGGTTATGTTTTGGAGATGGGGGAGTGAGATTTGCTGATAGTTGTAAGTGAGGGGTGGGAAATAAAGAAAAGTTAGAGGTGATTTTGGCTTGGGCAACTGAACACTGATGATGTAACTTATTGAGATGGGAGAATTGGTGGAGGAATGGATTGGAGTGAGAGGAATTAAGTCTCTGCCTTATACTACATACTAAGTTTGGGAGACCCATGAGGCCATACAGGGAGGTGTCAATTATGCAGTTGGAATATACAGGTTTGGATTATTTGGGGAAGAGACGAAGACTGCAGATTTACATATTGGAGTCAAGGTATAGATGATGTTTAAATCCATGGGATGGGATGAGCTCACCTAGTGAGACAGGAGAGAGAAAAGGGCCACGGATTGTTCCTTTTCACCACTGCCACTTTCAGAGGGGAGACAAGCAATAGGGTTTAGCACAGCATCCTGGGAAAGAAGAACGGAGGGCAATAGGGAGAATGAGGGAGGTGGAGGGAGGGAAGAAGGGGAACCAAGTCACATCATCCAGTGTCTTCCGTGTGGCCGCTGCTGTCTTGAGAGATATACATGCACTCCCTAAGGACAACATTGCCCAGTAGGTATTATTTGCTCCTGTTTTGTAGATGATAAAACTGAGACTCTGACTTGTGAAGCGACTTGCTCAGATCACACAACCAGGAAGCGGAGAGCCTGGATTTGCAGCCAGATCCGTCTTTGCCCGTTCCTTCCGCCAGTCGCTCTTGTCAGCGCCTCCAGCAGGGGGCGCAGGATTTGGGGAAGCCACTTAATGGTTTCCTGTCTGCAAAATATTCACCTTTCAGGGTTATGAGGATAAAATGGGATAATCCACGTTAAGCACCTTGCAGTGCTTAACTGGGTAGGCCCCAATAAACAATAACGATTGTGGCTATACGTGCAAAGTGCATCACAGTCCAGTGGGCAGGGAGACCAGTGCTGAGGGAGTGTTGGGGGGAGAGGTGCGGGTATGGGGTAGGCTTCCTGTAGGAGGCTCAGGGGGAGCTTCCAAACGCTCATCTTTTACAGCTTCCAGTGTCTTGAGAAAAACAAGGACAACACGGTGAATTTCACATAAAGCTAAATGTGTTCAATGTAAAGGATTACTCTTTATCCTGAGATTATGTCTTTCCTACTTTGTTGATGTTAGAGCATCCTTTTAATAAAATGATAGCGGATAGAGGATGGTAGTTATATTTTAAACATCTTTATTAAAGGCTTGGCGCCCATAGCTCAGTGATTAGGGCACCAGCCACATACACGGAGGCTGGCCGGTCTGAACCAGGCCCAGGCCTGCTAAACAACAATGACAACTGCAACAACAGCAAAAAACATAGCCAGGCGTTGTGGCGGGCGCCTGTAGCCCCAGCTCCTTGAGAGGCTGAGGCAAGAGAATCTCTTAAGCCCAAGAGTTTGAGGTTGTTGTGAGCTGTGAGGCCACGACCCTCTACCGAGGGCGACTTAGTGAGACTCTGTCTCAAAATAAATAAATATCTTTATTAAAGAAATGAAAATTTGGCAACCTTCTGTTATTCCCCAGACTTTCTTTTTAAAGTTTTTAAGCGATCCATGAAATTCAGAAGTCTGAGAACAATTGACAATTGGAGCAGGGAGGGCACTCTAGGCAGAGAGAAGCGCTATGCAAAGACACAGATGCAGGGGGAAGCTCAGGGTGGTCTGAAACTGCAAGTCAGTAGCAAGAGCAGCAGGAGCAGATGGGGTGGGGCTGCTACTAGGGCTAAGGAGGAACCAGAAGACCAAGTCCTGGGGTGGGGTGGTCACCCTGCCGAAGTCCATACCCTCTGTATTATAACTAACTAGCATGGCAGGGGGAACTCCCTGTGGGCTAAGACTGCTCCCCAAGACATCCCATAACCAGCTGCAGGGTGTGTATGTCTGTGTGCGTGAGCGCGTGCGTGTGTATACGTGTGTATGCATGCACATGAATCCCTGGTGAGGGAGGGAGGCCAGGAACAGGAAGCACTAAGGAATGATGTGTTCCAGCTTAATAAGTCTTGAATAGACACACAAGATGGAATTAGAGGCAAGGAAAGCCAGTGGGAAGGACAGGAAGAAAATCAGGACTATCTGCATAGGGATAGCAGGGTCTGCATGTCTGAGCACATATGTGCATGCGTGTCCCCAAGATCACATGGGTCTGTGTGTGTACATTTGCATTCTAAATATTGTGTGCTTGCTTCTGGGTTATTAGTGTGTCCGGGGTGGGGGGAATCTCAGCTGATTGTGTGGGGCTTTAGCCTGAGTGTGTGTCCCATGTATGTCAGGGTACTTTGTGCTATGCAAGTGGGCATTGGTGTGTGTGTTGGGTCTATAGAGATATATGAGATAGGTGAGAAATGTTAATACCCTGTGGTTCAGCAGATGTCTACATGCTGTCAGTGCTATGTTGAGCCTGAGTTCTGTCTCTGTGCTGTGTCTATGCCTGGGAAGGAACTCTGTGTTAAGTGTGGGCTGATGGTATTGTGAGTGTGTGTGTCCAAGTACCTGGACAGGCAGTCCATGTTGGGCGTGTGCTGATGGTATTGAGTGTGTGTTGGAGCCCAGGGTCAGCCCCTCACTTCCTCTGCTCTTCTGATGATTCAGGCCACAATTCCTATTTATTTTCATAATTGTCTGTCTGTCCTAGGCCTTTCTGTCTTGGGTCTGACCATGGTTCAGGGCTCTTTTACGTGACCCTTGGAGGTGTGGAGGGTGATCCCCTCTTCTTGCCTTCCAGGGCCTTGTGAGTCTCAGGATGCTGAGGCTCAGGGTCCTGCTTGTGTCCTCAAGTGGCAGAAGCCTTGTGAGTTGGGAATGGCCCTTGACAACCCCTGTTCCCATTTTGGCTTGGTACTATAGAGGCTCAGGGTGGCTCTGCCCAGCCTCTTGCAACCTTTTCATGGTACCTGCTGGGGTCAACCTGGCACACTTGTCCTACCCTCCTGCCTCTTCCACCACCCTTATGCCAGTCTCCTCTTCCAATATATCCAGATTCAGAGACCAGTCTGGCTCAATGGGGTCAAGAGCCTTCCCTCACCTGGGGCCTGCCAAGGGGAGTTCAGCAGGGAGAAGACATGGCAGGGGGGCTGGGGTGGTGTGTCTGGTGTGAACAAGCATACACTACTGACTGTGTGTTTGTGAGTCTGCAAGTTGGAACATGAGAGGATGTCCTTGAGCAAATGGGAGCAGGTGTCAGACCTGCTGTGTATACTGCTGGGGGTGTAAGGGTGGGGGGAGTTGCAAGCCAGGTAGCCAGGTAGGATGCTGAGCGCTTTACTCATATTATCCCATTTAATAAGTATAACAGTATGTGAGCGGGCAGGAGAGGTGGGGTGCAGAGAGTGGATGGTCAGGAAGCAAAGGATCCCCCACCCTTACCCCAGTATTGTGCCCTGGTGGGCCTGAACCAGGCCTTAGGTTGGGGAGCAACATATTAGCTCCTCCCCATCTAGAGATGGCTGGGGAAGGAAGGAAGCCATGCACTGTGTTCCCAGCCCACCTCATTGCCCTGCCCTCAGTTCCCAGGGATGAGCTGTACCCTCCAGGGACAAAGACTGCTGGATTCTTCTCTTTACCTCTGCTAGGTGTGCTTAATACCAGGCCTAGCAGTCAGTAGATCCTGGAGATGTCAGTACATTCAATCAGCCTGGACCTTACTCTGAAAACTCACACAGAGAAAATGCCAGCCCTGTGGCTCAGAAGATAGGGCCCCAGAAATGAAGGAGGCACTGGGGTGCAAGGTAAGGCCTACGTGGCCATTAAGGGTTGCAGAGACCTACCTCTGATCCACTCCAGTCTGTCACCCGGTTTTAGATAAGTGCATATGTGACCAAGGGTGTGGAAACATGAGGACTGGGGTCTCTTGTCACCCAAGTGGTGATGGTCTAGGAGTCTGATAGCAAGGATGCCATGGATTTCTAGAGGAAGAATGACAGGAGGGAAGGAAGGAAGGGAGGGAGGAGGACCACGGACAGAGCCCTGCTATGCACCAACCACCCTCAGGGGCACAACAGTTACTCAGAAGTGCAGGGCAGAAGGATGGGAGGCCCCTGAGTGGCAGCAGTGGGGAGGGTTTCTGGGAGAAAGCGGACCTGGGCGAGACACAGGGGAGGAAGGATGGCTGCATGGAGGGGACCTGGGAGGAAGAGCTCTGGGAAGCAACAAGTGTCTGGAGGTCAAATGCAGCATGCCCAAAGAAGCATATCACCTCTCACCCACCCCCTGTAATTGCAATGGTAACAGTAGCAGTGTTAATGAATATTTTCAGAAAAATGCTAATATTGGTCATCATTTATTGAGAATTTATTATTATTCCCCAAAGTCAGTGGCACCACCAATCACTCAGTCTCCAAACCCCCATCATTGTCATGTCTCCCCCTACAGCCCACTTCCAGGCAGTCTCCAGATCCTGAGTATCCTCCTTGGGACTGGAATCAGGCAGACCTGGCTATAATCCCAGCTCCCTCACTGTTAGCTGTGTTATCTTGGGCAAGTCACTCAACTTCTCTGTACCTCAGTTTTCTCTACTGTACTGAGGGGATAATAACAGCCCTTACTTGTTGAGAATTCAACAAGTTAACACATGTAAGGAACTTAGCACAATGTTTGACAGAATAGACACTTAGGGAAAGTGAACTGTTTTTACTTCCACTAAAGTACATGCTTCCCCAGATCAAAGCTGTGCTTTACCGTCCTGCTCACTAGTAAGGTGGAGCAGCCAGAAATTCCTAAAAACATCAAATTCCTACCTCTGTTGGCCTGCTAGGGCTGCTGTAAACACAGGCTGGGTGGCTGAAACAATAGCAATTTATTTCTCACAGTTCTGGAGGCTGGAAGGCCAAGATTGGGTGCTGAGATGATTGGTTTCTACAGAGGCTTCTTTCCTTGGCTTGAAGAGGGCTGCCTTCTCCTGTGTCCTCACGGGGTCTGACCTTCATCCACACTCATCTCTGGTATCCCTCTGTGAGTCCAAATTTCCTCTTTTTATGAAGCACCAGTCACATTGGATTAGGACCCACCTAAAGGGCCTCATTTTAAATTAATCACCTCTTAGTTATGGATCGAACTCCCTGCTCTACTCTATCCTCCCTTCTCACTACTGCACTTGACTAGTCTAAAAAAAATTAATTAATTAATCACCTCTTTAAAGACTCTGTCTCCAAATAAGGGGCCTCATTTTACATTAATTATCTCTTAGTTATAGATCGAACTCCTATTTTGCTCTATCCCCCCTTCTCACTGCTGCACTTGAATAGTCTAAAAAAATTAATTAATTAATCAATCACCTCTTTAAAGACTCTGTCTCCAAGTACAGCCACATTCTGAGGGACTGAGGATTAGAGTTTCAACAAATGATTTGTGGGGGAGGATGAAATCCAGCTCTTAACTCTACTTTCCTTCTCCGAGTCTTTACTCATGTTGCTGTTTTCTCTACCTGCAATACTGGCCACATTTTCTTTTCCTCTCCCCTGAAGACCTCCTATTCATCACCTAAAACTCAGCCAGAGCATCATCACCTCCAAGACTCTGGGCTCCCACAGCACACCGTGCTAACCTACATCATGGCATGTACCATACTCAAAAACCGTCATTTTATACACCTGTCTGTCTCCCTGCTGACATGGATGCCTGTTGCCTTTATCTGTATAGCATCCCTCCCCGCTCTGATAATAGCATCTTCTTCACTTTGAAGAAGTGACACCCCTAATACCACGTCCAGTTCTGTGGTTCGGATGGTACAACAAATTACAGTTGCTGCTTTTTCACACAGGATGAGCATGTGACTCAAGCAGAACCAATCAAGAGTTTTCCTTGAGATCTTTATCTACAAGTGCTGGGCAAGAAAATGCCTGTCTTTCCTCTGGGGTCCAGAATGACATAAGCCTGAAGTGTTACATGGCCCTGCCTCAGTCACCCCTTGTCATGAAAGACATCTCTCTGCAGGGATAACATGAACCCTACACCTAGAAGAAGCATCGACAAAGAGCTAATTTTCCTACATTTTAAGCTTTTTATACTATTTAACATTTTTGTGTTTGGGGTAACACAATTAAATGGTTAAAAATCAAAATACACAAAATTATACAATAAGAAGTCTCAGTTTTATCTCTATTCCTCTCAATTCACCTCCCACAGTATAGGTAATCAATTTTTTAAAAAAAATTCTTGTGAATTCTTCCTACAGTTCTTTATGAACACATAAACAAATAATAATTATATTCTTTTCTCTTTCTTCTTAAAAAAGGGGGAATACTATAAATATTGTTCTATATTTTGCCATTTTTAACAATATATCTTGGAGTCATTCCCATAAAGTACTCTAGGACTATCAGCTTTCTTTTTCACAGCTGCATAATATTCCACTGTGTGGATGAACCACACAGTTCCTAATGATCACCACTGGGGTTATTTCCAAATCTTGTTGCTGTTATAAATCATGTTGCACTCAATAGCCTTTACATGCATCATTTCACATGAGTACAAGAGCATCTGTAAGCTTACTAAAAAGATAACCCAACTGAAAAAAATGGACAAAGATATTTGAGCAGACATTTCTCCAAAGAAGATATATAAAAGGCTTATAAGGTGCACAAAAAAGATGCTGACCATCCTTAGCCATTTGGGAAATGAAAACAAATATCAAAATGCAATATCACTGGACATCCACTAGGATGGCCACAATCAAAAAGATAGATAATAATAAGTGTTGGTGTCTTAGTCTTCTCTGGTTGCTATAATAAAATACCACACTATAGATGGCTCAAACAATAGCAATTTATTTCTCACAGTTCTAAAGGCTGGCAAGTCCAAGATCAAGGTACCAGCTAGTTTGGTTTCTGGTGAGGGCTCTCTTCCTGGCTTGTAGACAATGACCATCTCACTGAGTGCTTACATGACCCTTACTGTGTGTGCATGTGGAAAGAGAGAGAGAGAGAGAGAGAGAGAGAGAGAGAGCGCTCTCTGGCATCTCTCTTTCTTTTTAAAAAAAAAAACTCAATTAGATTTTTAGATTTTAAATTATAAAACATGTAAAGGATACTGAAAAGTACAGAAAGATATAATTGACCTCCATATATCCCATTCACTTTATTTAACAAATGTGCAATATTTTGTCACATTTACTTTAGAACTTTTTCCTTTTATAGGAGATAAAAGGCACCGCTAATGCCCAATACTCTTACCCCTTCCCACTTTCTCTCCTCAGAGTAACCACTAACCTAAAATTTTGTGTTTTTATACTCTCATGTCATATATGAATGTGGCCATTAATAATATATTTTGCAGTTTTTGGCCGGGGCTGGGTTTGAACCCACCACCTCTGGCATATGTGACCAGTGCCTTACTCCTTTGAGCCACAGGCGCTGCCTAGGTATTTTTTTTTCATTTTTTATTACAGTAAAATGCAGATAACACAAAATTTACTATCTCAACCATTTTTAAGCCTACCATTCAGAGGCATTAAATACATTCATAATGTGTGTGACTGTCAGCCTAGTCATCTCCATCTCCATAACTATTTTCATCTTGTAAAGCTAAAACTCTTAAATTCCTCATTTTCTCCTCCCTCTAGCCCCTAGAAACCACCATTCTACTTTCTGTTTTCTGATTTTGACTACTCTAATTACCTCATATAAGTGAATTCATACAGAATTTGTCTTTTTGTGACTGGCTTATTTCACTTAGCATAATGTCATCAAGTTTCATCCATGTAGTGGCATCTTAGAAAATTTCCTTCTTTTTTGATACTGAATAATATTCCATTGTGTGGATGTACCACATTCTACTTATCTATTCATCCATCAGTTTGACACTTGGGTTGCTTTCATGTTTTAGCTATAGAGAATAATACTACTATAAACATTTGGTATACAAATATCTTCCTCTTATAAGGGTACCAGCCCTATCACATTAGGGCCCTACCCTTACAATCCTTGTGACAAAGTGTAACCTTTATCACCTCTTCATAGCCCGATCTCTCAAAATAATCACATAGAGCTTCAGCATATAAATTTTGGAGGGATACAAACATAGAGTCCATAATAATTGAAGAGAATTAGAGAAATTGGAATCCTAATACATTGCTGGTGGGAATGAAAAGGTGCAGACACTTTGGAAAACAGTTTGTAAGTTCTTAAAAATGTGAACATGAAGTTATCATTTGACTCGGAAATTCTACTCCTTGGTATACACCCGAGAGAAACAAAGACATGCTCACACAAAACTTGTATGTCAAAGCTCATTGCAACACTGTTCATGATAGCCAAAAAAAAAAAAAAAATAGAAACAATCCAAATGTCATCAACTGCTGAGTGTTATAGTCATATAATAGAATATTATTTGGCAGTAAAAAGTAATGAAGTACTGATACTTGCCACCACATGGATGAACCATGAAAACTTGTGATAAGTAAAAGAAGCCAGTTGCAAAGGACCACATATTACATTTTTCCATTCACATAAAATGTTCAGAATAGACAGTTCTGTACATAGAGAAAATAGAGTAGTGCTTTTCTAGGACTGGGGAAATTGGTAGCAAATGGGTACTGCTAACGGGTATGGAATTTGGGGAGGAGAAGAAAGTGTTTTCAAATGAATGTAGTAAAAGTTTCATAACTCTGAGAATGAATTGTGTGGTATGGGTACTATACCTCAAAAGAACTGTTAAAGAAAAAAGTATTTTGTAGAATAAATTCTCAACTGGGACATTTGGGTGTTAAAATTTTTCAATTATTTCAGCTTTCAATTAAAAAGCTCCACATGAGCTTTTTCATACGTTCACTCTAACTAGCAATGTATGAAAGTGAAAAGCAGGTACGATTATTTCCATTTTATACATGAGTACACTGAGGTATGGACAATCCAAGATCATACAGTAAATAACAGCCAGGCTGTAACTGTAGTTCAGGTTGTTAGACTCCCCAATCTGTGTTCTGCCGCATCCCTCTCCTTTGATATTTTTCTAATAGTCATTTGATCATCTTTTTGACCTTCTGCTTCCATTGATTTTCTTGTTGTGGTTTTTGTTATCTATTTCGTTGATTTCTTCTCTGATCCTTATTGTTTCCTTTGTTCTGCTGATTTGGGTTTGATTTACTCCTCTTTTTCTTTTTCACAAGGTAAAAGCTGATGACACTATTTGAGATCTTTCTTTTTGTCTAATATAGCTATCTAGTCCTATAAATTTTCATTTAAGCACTACTTTACTGGCATCCTACAAATTCTGAGATGTTGTATTTTCAGTTTTATTTAGATCAAAATACTTTCTAATGTCCCTTTTGGTATACTTTTTAGCTGATAGATTATTTAGAAGTATCTTATTTAGTTTTCGAATATTTAGAAATTTTACAGATATCTTTTTGTTATTACTTTATAATTCACTGCAGTCAGAGAACATACTTTGACTAATTTCATTTATTTATTTATTTATTTTTTTAGTTTTAAATGTATCAAAACTTATTTATGGCCATATTATGATCTATTTAGGCAAATTTTTTTGCACTTAAAAAATGTCGGCTCGGCGCCTATAGCTCAACCGGCTAAGGCGCCAGCCACGTACACCTAAGGTGGCGGGTTCGAATCCCCAGCCCGGACCCGCCAAACAACAATGATGGCTGCAACCAAAAAATAGCCGGGCGTTGTGGCGGGCGCCTGTGGTCCCAGCTACTTGGGAGGCGGAGGCAGGAGACTCGCTTGAGCCCAGGAGTTGGAGGTTGCTGTGAGCTGTAATGCCACGGCACTCTGCCCAGGGGGACAGCTTGAGGCTCTGTCTAAAAAAAAAAAAAAAAAAAAAAAAAAGTCTATTCACTTTTGTTGGAATGAAGTGTATTATAAATGTCAGTTAGGTTAAGTTGGTTGATAGTATTGTTCAAATTTACTATACATCCTGGCTTTTTTTCCACTTGCTTGTTCTATCAAATTTTTTCTTTTTTTTTGAGACAGAGCCTCAAGCTGTCACTCTGGGTAGAATGCTGTGGCATCACAACTCACAGCAACCTCTAACTCCTGGGCTCAAGCAATTCTCCTGCCTCCACCTCCCAAGTAGCTGGGATTACAGGCACCTGCCACAATGCCTGGGTATTTTTTGGTTGCAGCTGTTATTGTTGTTTGGCGGGCCTGGGCTGGATTTGAACCTGCCAGCTCAGATGTATGTGACTGGCGCCTTAGCCGCTTGAGCCACAGGCACCAAGCCATGTTCTATCAATTATTGAGAGAAGGAGATTGAAATATCTCCAACTATAATTGTGAATTTGTTTATTTATTTATGTAATTCTATCAGTTTTTACTTATTGTATTTTGAAACTCTGATGTTAGGTGTATAAATATTTGGGATTATTATGTCTTCTCAGTGAATTATTATCATTGTGATAATAATCATTGTGAAAATGATTTATCACTGTGCCTTTATCATTGTGAAATGACTATCATTATCTCTAGTTATATCTTTTACTTGAAATCTACTTTACCTTACATTAATATAGCCATTTCAGCTTTCTGTTGATTGTTGTTATCACTGTATATCTTTATTCATCATTCTACTTTAAACTGATTTGTATCATTATAGTTAAAGTGAGTTTCTTGCAGACAACATATAGTTTAATCTTGGCAATCTTGACCTTCTAAATGGTATTTAGACCATTTACATTTAATGTTATTATCAATGTGATTGAATTAATCTACTTTCTTATTATTTGATTTCTGTTTGTCTCATGTGTTGTTTGTTCTCATTTCCCTCTTTTTTCTGACTTATTGGGATTGAGCATTTTTGTGATTTTATTTTTATCTCCTTTGTGGGCTTGAGAAACTATAACTTTTTAAAAATTGTTACTCTTGCCAGGTGCAGTGGCTCACACCTGTAATCTTAGCACTCTGGGAGGCTGAGGTGTGTGGATTGCTGGAGGTCAGGCGTTAGATGCTAGCCTGAGAAAGATCACACCCCTAAAATAAATAAATAAACAAATAAAAATAGCTGGGCATTGTAGTGGGTGTCTGTGGTCCCAGCTACTCAGGCGGCTGGGGTAAGAGAATCACTTGAGCCCAAGAGTTTGAGGTTGCTGTGAGCTATGATGAGCTGTAAGCACTCTACTGAGGGTGACAAAGTGAAACTGTTTCCAAAAATTAAAAAAAATTTTTTAAAAGATCACTTTGGGTTTATAGTATACAGTTTAACTTATCCCAGCCTGTCTTCCAGTAATAATATGCCATTTCACACATAGAATAAAAGCCTTACAAAAGTATGCTTTTATTTCCTCTCTTTGACCTTCATGCTATTGTTGCCATATGTTTTACTTCTATATATGTTATACACCCAGAATACTTATTACTGTTTTTGCTTTAATCAGTAAATTATCTTTTAAATATATTTTATAAAATAAATGATTGGCTATTTTACTGCATAGTTATATTTCCAGATGTCTTTATTTATTCTTTTGTGTAGATCCAGATTTCTATCTGGTGTCAATTTTCCTTCTGTCTCAAGGATTTCCTTTAACATTCCTTATAGAGCAAGTCTGCTATTAATGAATTCTTTCAGCTTTTTATCTGGAGAAAGTCTTTATTTCATCTCTGTTTTGAAATGCATTTTCGCTGGTTATAGAATTCTAAGTTGACAGGTTTGGGGTTTAATTTTTTACATTCTGCACTTTAAAGATGTTATTCCGCTGTCTTCTAGCTTGAAATATTTCCAATAAGATGTCTGCTGTCCTTCTTTGTTCCTTTGTATGTAATGTGTCTCATTTGCTCAGCTATTTTTCAGATTTTCTTTTTATCACTGGTGTTAAGCAATTTTATCTCATGTCTTGGTAAAATTTTATTCATGGTTCTTGGGCTTGATTGTTTTGAGATTTTTAAATCCATGCTTTATAGTTTTTATCAAATTCGGGAAATTTGATTAATACTTCAAATATTTTTATGCTCCCCTCCTCTTTTAGGAACTCTAATTATAAATACGTTAGACTGCTTAAAGTTGTCCCTCAGCTCTTTGATCATCTGTTCATTTTTTAAAAAATACTTTTTCTCTCTGTTTTTCAAATTTGAATAGTTTCTATTGTTATGTCTTCAAATTTATTACTCCTGGGCAGTGCCTGTGACTCAATGAGTAGGATGCCGGCCCCATATACTGAGGGTGGTGGGTTAGAACCTGGTCCCCGCCAAACTGCAACAACAAAGAAAATAGCTGGGTGTTGTGGCGGGGACCTGTAGTCCCAGCTACTCAGGAGGCTGAGGCAAGAGAATCTCCTAAGCCCAAGAGCTGGAGGTTGCTGTGAGCTGTGATGCCATAGCACTCTACCAAGGGTGACAAAGTAAGACTCTGTCTCTTTAAAAAAGAAGGGGGGGCACCGGCCCCTATGTGGGAGGTGGTGGGTTCAAACCCAGCCTTGCCAAAAACTGCAAAAAAAAAAAATTTACTTCTCCTTTCTCTTATGTTGTCAAATCTGCTTCCCATTGCATCCAGTGTCATTTTTCATTCTAGACATTGTCTTTTTCCCATCTAGAAGTTTGATTTAGGTCTTTTTTTCTTTGTACTTAACATGATCAATCATTACTGTAGCTTCCTGAGCACATGGCATATAGTTATTATAATTGCTTTAATGTCTTGTATACTAGTTCTATCTTCTGTGTTATTTTTGGCTCTGTTTCTACTGCTTAATTTGTTCTCCTCATTACGGGTTGTATTTTCTTGTTTCTTTACATACCCTAGTAGTTGGTTGGACGTGAAACATCGTGAATTTTATCTTGTTGTGTGTGACCATTTTAGTATTCCTATAAATATTCTTGAGCTTTGTTCTGGGGTGCAATTCAGTTACTCAGAGAGAGTTTGATCTTTATAACACTTGCTTTGCAGCTTTGTTAGACAGCACAACTACTCCCCTGCCCCAATACTGAAGCAATATCCTTCTAAGGAATCTACCTGACGCCCCAAGATTTATGAGCTTTCCCCTCCAGTTAATAGGGACACAAACCATTCCAGGACTGTGGGAACTTTGAAAATTATTTCTTCTTCTCCTTTGTGATAGTCTTTCCTTAGACTTGGGTATTTTTCTCATATACAAGTGCTGTTCAATATTTAGCTGAAAGCTAAAGGGGGACTGCCTGTGGATCTTTGGAGCTCTCTTCAAGAAGCTCTCTTCCTCTAGTTCTCTGCCCTGTGAATTCTAGTGACTTGGCTTCTCAGACTCCCTTCCTTGCCTCCTCAACTCAGGGGGATAGCTGGGATGCTGCTCCTTGTGCTGCAGACTAGAAAGTCTCCCGAGGTAGAAGACTACAATTGTAGGGTTCACCTCATTAGCTTCTCCTCTCCCAGGGATTGCTATTTTGTACTGCATGATGTTCAATGCCTGATATCTGTTGGTTCATATATTGTATCTAGGTTTTCAGGTGCTTTAGGACAGAGGGTACGTCTACCCTCTATTATTTCATCTGCCTGGAGGTCCTGTAACTAAATTTTCACATTTAATTATAACAATCATCTGGTGTATTAGGTATGATAACCTCCATTTTGCAGATGAGGAAAATTGAGACTTTAGTTACAGCAGAGTTGAGAGGCGTAAGAATGTAACAGACAAAAAGATGGACTGTGTAGCCAAACAATCTGGATTTGACTCTCAGATTCCCCACTTATTGTATATTTGGGCAAATTGCTTAACCTCTCTGTGCCTCAGTTTCTCGTCTGTAAGAATTGGGATGATAATAATAGAAATGATCATATAGGATTGTTGGAGGAATTGAATGAATATAACTGGAACTATGTAAGTATTAGCTACTATTATCAGAGTAGAGTAGTTAAAAACTAGAGTTTGGGCTGGGTGTGGTGGCTCATACCTGTAATCCTAGTACTCTGGGAGTCTGAGGTGGGTGGATAGCTTGAGCTCATGATTTTGAGACCAACCTGAGCAACAGTGAGACCCCATCTCTACTAAAAATAGAAAAAAAACTGAGGCAGGAGGATCGCTTGAGCCCAAGAGTTGGAAGTTGCTGTGAGCTATGACACCATGGCACTCTACCCAGGGTGATAGCTTAAGACTCTGTCTCAAAAAAAAAAGAAAAAGAAATCTAGAGTTTGGTGACAGGCAGACCCACTAAAATATAGCTCCATTACCAATTTGTGGCAGAAACTTTGCCATATGTGTCAGTCAGCATTCAAGTAGAGAAACAGAATTGCTCGGAGATTCTAACCCCAAACATTCAGGTAAGAGAACTGTGGCAGATGTATTTCACTTGAGCCTAACTGACATACTACAAACCTTCCATACTATGATACTAAGTGCTCGGAGATGGGATGATATTTCCTCATCTGTGAGATGGGATGATAATACCCCTCACTGGATTAAATGGGATGGATTACATGAAGCCCCGGCACGTGGACAAGGATAAGGTAGGGCTCAATAAATGGTTCTTATCATAGCTTCTCAAGATCCCACAGATGATAACTGCCAGAGGAGTGATCTGAACCCATGGCTATTGTCCCTAAAGCCTATTGTTCTTCCACTGCACCATGCCTGCCTTCTTGTGCTGGGCCTGGAAGCATGGAAAGGAGTAGGGCAGTCCCAGCTCACTGGATCTCACAGTGCAGGAGGGGGTAACCCAAGGGCATGAATACATAAAGTATAGGTCAGGGCAAGGAGGGCAGTCACCATTACTGGGAGCCGCCTACGAGATCAGCCCTGCACTGGATTCCTTCTACAAGGAAGCAGAGGAAAGGATACACGCTTTGCTTCTCGTGTACTCTGTGCCAGGCACTGTGGTGGGCAGTTGGTGTGCTGATCATCTTTAGTCCTCACAATTGAAGAACGAGCTAGATACTGTTAGTATCCCCACAATACAGATAAGGGCACTGAGACCCAAAGAGATTAGTCACTTGTCCTAGCCATAGAGTGACCAAATGACAAAGGCCGCACATCTCAGGAGATGACCGGAATAGCAGTGGAAGCTGCAGCTTGGGATCTGTCTTGCGGTCACTTCTTTAGAAGGGGGATCCCCTGAGCTCAGAAGCCAGGCTGGTTCTGGAGTCCCCTCCCAGGCCTGCCCCTGCGGCTGTCTCTGCCCGTGGGCAGCAGGCTCGGTGGTGGTTGCAGTGCCATGGTGGTGGCAGCGGCAGCAGCGGCAGCAGGGAGACAGTCACACCTCGCTGTTTTGTAAACTGTTTCTCACAGCTTGTTTGTTCCGGGTTAGGGCTGGAGCGGCACCGTATGGAAGTGTGACTCATTGTTTAATGTGGCAGCTCATTAGCAGAGCTTGTTGCTGCCTCTGATTTCTCTGCTCTTGCTAATTGGAGAGCCCAGTGGGGCCCTGGCTTCCCGTGAAGAACTAGCCCAACTCCCCCAGGGCTCTGGCTGGCCCTTGCCCCTCCTGGCTCCCTGAGGTGGCCACCCCATGCCTGTGGGCATTGGGATCAGCAAAACCAAGTTCAAATCCCAGCTTATCCTGACTGTAAACTTGGACAAAACACTCCTCCTCACACAGCCTCAGTTTCCTTATCTACCTAATAGGAGAAAGAGTATTCGCTTTCTCGGGATGGGTAAGAGGCATAGTAAAAATATGTGTAATGTCCCCTGCTACATAGTACATGTTCAGTGTACACTTTTGTAGTGTTATTATTATCAGGCTGAGATTTCAGAGAGCCCCTTTGTCCTGAACTGCCTGGGGCAGCCACCCAGCCAAAGATGCTCCAGAGGCTCAAGGTCTGAGGCCCTGTTCCATTATAGGTGATCTGACAGCATTTCCTCCTTCCATGATTCACCATGGGGTCCCTCCATTCACTCCAAGGGGTCCCTCGCACCATTTGCTCTCTGTGCCCCCACCCCAGGAAGAGGAAGCATAGCTCAGATTTGGAGGGGCCCTAGCCTTCCCTAGAGTGGAAATCTGCTCCCATGGACCTCTCCCTCAAAACTGAGCTCTCTTCTTTGAGGCCACACAGAACACTTCTGTTCCCATTGTCCCATGACTGTCCTTTGCTATTTGAAGGCAGTGATCACATCCCCTCTCCAAGTCTTCTCTCTGGGTGGAACATGTCTGGTTTCTTCAACTGACCCTAACATGGCATAATTCATGCGGTCGCTGGTTACTGTTCTACCAGTGGTGCCCTTGGACTTGCACAATGCCTCATTCTGAGTGTCTTCCCCACCTGCCCCACTCCCTCTTGATCTACTCCTCTTTGCCCAGGTACCTCTTGAAACGTGCAGTCTAGGATTCAGCTCAGTCTGCTGTACCGAGTAGGGCAGGTCCATCTCCTGCTGCACCCAGATTGCACTGTCCTGTGACAATATAACCTATAATTACACATGTAATTTAGAGTGTTCTAGTAGTTACCTTAATAAAAATAAAAGGAAATAGTTAACATGAAGTTAAAATGTTTTAATTTAACCTAAGATAGCCAAAAGATTATCATTTTAGCAAATAATCAGCATTAAAATTATTAAGAAGCTGCTTTAAAATTTTTTTCATACAAAATTTTCAAATCAGGTGTTTACTTTTTTCTTCTAGAGACAGAGTCTCACTGTCACCCTGAGTACAGGGCTGTGGCATCATAACTCATAGCAGCCTCAAGCACTTGGGCTCAGCTTCCTTAGTAGCTGGGACTATAGGCACCTGTCATGGAGCCCAGCTAGTTTTTCTACTTTTAGCAGAGATGGGGTCGGGGTCTTGCTCTTGCTCAGGTTGGTCTCGAACTCCTGAGCTCAGGATTACAGGCATGAGCCACCATGCCCAGCCAAATTTGGTACGTTTTTATACTTAGAGCACATGTCATTTGGACTAGTGACCTTTCAAGAACTTAGTAACCATATGTAGCTCACGGTGGAGAGACGGACAGCACAGTTCTGGACTCTCCCTCGTTAGCGTGGTCTGCGCTGGAGGGATGCTGTGGCTGGCAGACACTCTGCTTCAGGAGGGTGAACCACACCGAGTGCCTGAGGAGCAGGGCCTCTGGCTGGTGGGAGATCTGGGTCCCGGTCTCTGCTCTATCACTTGTTCACTACATATGTGATAAGTCACTGCCCCTTTCTGGGCTTTGGTGTCCTCATGTGACAAATCTGTGGTGAAAGGAAAAGAGCAGCATGTGCCCCATTCCAAGAACTCTCCAGGGTGTCCTTCCTGTGCTCTCTTCTGCATTCCTCAGAAAGCGCCGTGTCATAGGTTTTCTTATCTCTGTTTCACACTTGACTCCAAGACTCACTCCGGAGACTATAGACTCACATAGCTGGTGGGTTGGTGGCTTCTGCCCTCCTGTCCAGCACAGATACTAGTAAGACTCAGTTTTAGGTATGCAGTCCCCAAACTCCTTTCCCACTGTGGCTCCTCCCTAGAGTAACAGCCTAAGGACAGGAGATGACGGTGTTTTGAGGTGCACTGGCAGGTGACAGTACGCCAGATGGAAACACCTCCATCTGCCTGGGTATCTGATCTGTCACTCCAGAGCTGTCCCACCGCAGTGCGTTGTGAGGGCAGTCTCAGCCCATCCTGCGCCTGTTCCTGTTCTCCCAGGATGTGCTAGAGTAAAACCCTGGGCGCCCTGTCTCCCATGTTCCCTCCTTTCCTCTGTTTCCTCCCCAACTCCTCAAATCCAGCTGACTTTTCCTTCTGACCTCATACTTCTCTTCCTGTCCAAGAGCCACCTGTGTGACTGCGAATCACCTTACTTAACAGGATCTCAATATCTACGTCTGAGATGGGGAAAGAGAATTCCACCTCCCTCCTGAGGTTGGTGGGGGTGACAACTGAGATTGTGTGCTATGTGATATGTGACTGTGCCACACTTAGCACCTGGAGTAAATGTGAATTGTGACTGAATTTTTACCAGTCATTTTTAGAACAATTTAGCCTTACTCTCCTGAACCGAACCTTCGTCTGGATTCCTCTGTGTGCTGAGCATGGCTTTCTTCCATCTTCAGCCATCCAGACCCCCCTCCCCCAGCTGGGTAAGCTCCTCAATGACTTCTGAGCAGGCAGAGTCCCTCCCCAGATGGCCCCTCCTCTCCAGGAAGAGCCACAGAATCGTGCCCCTGGGGGGGAGCTTGGTGGTCATGCCCAGGGACTCCATCAGACCAACTGTCTTCCAAATAAGACAGATGTGACTTTTATTGTAAATTTTTCTAAAGTAGATCACACCCTTCCTTGTGTTTTCAAAATGGCAATAATTGGTGTGAATTTACCTTTTTCTTGATGGTTCATGATCATTAAGGAGAGACTTTTTATATTGAAACAAAGAAGGGCGAGCTCTGGCCTTCATCGAGTGTCCACTCTGTACCGAGTAGCTTATAAAGTGATGTTGTCCAATCCTGATACAAAGTGTGACTCTTGTCTGCACAGATGAGGAAACTGCAGCTCAGAGCTGCCTAGAAGCTTGCCACAGTCTCAAGCACAGGGATTCAACCCCTGTTCATTGCCTCTCGGGGGTCTTTGGGTTCTATTCTGAGGGTTCCCACCGGACCAGGAATTCTTATAGGAGCTTTCCAGGGTGGTCTTCCTCTTGCTGAGAGCTAGTGGCGTATGCTGGGTGCAGCTGCTGCCTCACTTTCTGGCCTGTACTGCTCTGAGAAAGCGTGAACCATAACTTGTGCTTCTAAGTCTTTGCTTTCTTGACCTGTCTGTGACACCTGCACTATTTACTGGTTCCTTCTTTAACCACACCCTTCTCTTGGTTTTCATGAGTTTGCCCTTTCTTTCTAAATGCCTCTAGTCCACTTGGCTCTGTTCCCTGTAACATGGTGGCATCCTTCAACACCCCCCTTTGGCTCTCTGTTCTTTGCACATTTTCCTCCAATGTCACCCCTGGGTCTCTGCTCTCCTCACCCATACTTTCACCACTTCTGTGCCAAGGTCTCCTAAATTGAAATCTCTTGTCCAGACCTCTTCCTAGAGCTTCAGACTTTATACAAACTGCCTGCTGAATGGATGTAATCCCTGACTGTCCCATGAGCATGTAAACTCAGCTCCCCCAAATCAAATCCATCATCTTCCTCTGAAGCTTCCACCTCTTCTTGTGAACTCTCTCAATAAACACCCCTCCATTCTACCTCATGCCTTACAGTAATAGAGGTTAATATTTCTCAAGGGCTTACGAAATGCAGCCTCTATACTAAGAGATTCTATGCCTCTCTCTTCATCCTTAATTAACACAAGTTGGCATTATTTTATTGTTATCCCTATTCCACAGGTAAAGACGTGGTAACAGAAATTCCTTGCTCATTTTGGTTTTTCAACAGTCTAAATTTATAAGTAAGTCAGTCAACTATGCTCAAGTCAACTTAGGGTCCACATCAGTTGTTCTACCCAGGACATCTGCAGGTATCCAGCTTGTTCTGTGACTCCAGCTTGGCAATTGATCACCCACGTTGGCTCCTTGGTCTGAGACATCTCATCCTCCGATGTCTCCCAGAGAGACTCTAGATTCTGCCCCAGGAGTTGCTGCCTGCAAAGAAACTGTGCAGAGAGTTACACAGGAACCCAAGTTTAGGAATGCAGCCCCCAAGCCTGCCCACTTCCTTGCTGTGACTCCTCCCTTGAGTTACAGAATAAGGACAAGTGACTACAGTTTTGGAGGTGTGTTTGTAGGTGGTGCTCTGCTATATGGAAACACCTCCCCCTGCAGAGATATCTGGGCTGTCACTTTGGAGCTGTCCCACCTCAGTGGTGGCTGGGAGGCCAGGTCTTAGCCCCTCCCCTGTTGATACTATTATTGTCATTACCATTTGTGAAATAGGGATTATAAATGCCACCTTACAGCTAAGAAAATTTGGGCTCAAGGAGACAAAGTGACTTGCTCAAGGCCACAGAGCTAGAGCCAGGATCTAAACCAGGCCTGTTGGGCTCATTGTATGTACCTTTTTCATGTTAAATTTTAGAGTGACCATTTGGCTAGGGAGAGTAAAGCTAAGTTGTTCTCAATATAACCTGTAAAATGTAGGCATCAAAAAAAAAAAAAGACTTATAAAGAGTAAGTCACAATGAACATTTACTCAAAGGCTAGTATTCTGCAGACTGGGCATGAGGCACGGTTACATGTATCATCTTGGTTGTGTCCCATCACTCTTATGAGGAAGAAGAAATGTTCCCCTGCCTCAGACATGAAATGGAGACTATGTCAAGTGCTCAAAGTCTCCCCGGGGACAAGTGGTGTCCCAGGATTGAAGGCATGTTGTGAGACTCCAAGCCCAATGCTCACTCCTCCCATGAGACTGGAGGCAGGAGTGAGAGCTAAGAAGGGTGCAGATGAAGGGAGGAAGCCTCAGGTCACATGATTTCTGGAATTTTACTCTAGTATGTCTGGGGGAGCAGAAACAGGTATGAACGTTCATTTTTTCAAATAGGGAAACTGAGGCTTACAGAGGTACGATAAACTGTTTAAAGTTACACGGCTATGAAGTGGAGAGGCTAGATATTCATCTTGCATCTGTTTGACTCTGCACCACTCCACACGTGGTTGCCAAAGCCAAATACCCTTTCCTTCTGACAGTCTCTTCTCCAAACCATAGACTGAGGTTAATTGGGAACCCTGGATCTTTTTCTCTCCAGTAGAAAAGACTTGTGCCCCTTTCCCTTACAACTCCTAACAGTGTTTGGTGCCTAGGTAATTTACATGTGTTCCTTCCTTAATCCTCATAACTGGCCTAGCTGGTAGGAAATATTACCATCTCCATTTTTATGAAGAAGTGAGGGAACTTCACAATTAGAAGTGAGGGAACTAGAATATACATCAAGGACTGATTCCAGACCCAAGTTCTTAACCGCTGCACTCTTCCCCTCTTTCTCATCTGGGCTGGGTATAGATTTCCCTCTCTGAGGTATGTCATGCCATGATCTCAAAAGACGAGAGTCCAAGTCTCTAGCTACCCTATTTCTATCCATAAATTCCCATTCCTTCTTAAAGACACCATGGATTAAATCCTGCTGTCAGCTAGGGACTTCCTTTGCCATTTTTTACCTAATCTACAATTCTCACAAATGCCCTCAAGAAAGGCATTATTGTCCTCCTTTTCCTGAAGACATAGTTGAGGCTCTCAGATCCCACAGAATGGGCATCAAGCTCCAAAACCAGATGTGTCCGTCTTTAAGATTCTCACTTTCTCTATTCACCTGGTCCCTCCCTGCTGGGATGCCATGAGGGAGCCAGGAAAATCTGCCACTTAGAATTGTGATGCCTGAATTCTGGCTGACTCTGAGGTCCCTTGCATCCTCCACACATGGGAGAAGGGACAGTAGCTCAGGGATGTCTATGTTCCCTGCTGATCAAAGAGCAGTGGGTCCTATCCTCATGACTCCATCAGGGCCCTCAGAGGATGCAGGGCTCAACTACAGCAGGGATCAGCCTCCTGAGTGTGGGGCTGATGCTCAGGCAGCTCTGGACACCCCAGTTCCCCTGACTCTGATTTCCTTGGATCCCTAGAAGCTTCCCCCGATCTTCCCAGTCAGACTTAGCATCCTCTTTCCTGCCCCTTGTGGTTGTCAGGCCTGTCCTGCAGCAGCGGCGGTAAAAGGCCAGACTGCTGGGCTACACTTCACCAAGTCCCTGGGCTTTTCAGCTGGACTCTCCTTGGGACACTCATTCATTCATTAGTGCATTTACTTGAGGATAGGCATTGTGGCAACTCTCCTCTTTTTCTTCATTATTTTATTTATTTATGTCTTTTGAGACAGAGTCTCACTCTGTTGCCCTTGATAGAGTGCTGTGGCATCTTAGCTCACAGCAACCTCGAACTCCTGGGCTCAAGTGATCCTCTTGCCTCAGCCTGCCAAATAGCTAGGACTACAGGTGCCTGCCATAACACCTGGCTAGTTTTTAGAGACAGGGTCTTGCTCTTGTTCAGGGTGATCTTAAACTCTTGACCTCCAGCTATCCACCCGTCTTGACCTACCAGAGTGCTAGGATTACAGGCATGAGCCACTGCACCTGGCTTCCTTCATTATTTTAAATTTATTATAAAAATATTCAACAATGTTGTCTCAGCGCCTGTAGCTCAGTGAGTAGGGCACCAGCCACATACACCGAGGCTGGAAGGTTCTAGCCCAGCCTGGGCCTTCTAAACAATGACAACTGCAACCAAAAAATAGCTGGGCATTATGGCTGAGGCAAGAGAATTGTTTAAGCCCAAGAGTTTGAGATTTATCACCAAGGGTGATTAAAGTGAGACTCTGCCTCAAAAATAGAAAAAAATATATTCAACAATGTAAAACGATATGAAGTAAGAAAGGAGGCTCTCCCCAGCCTCCAATATCACTTTTGATTTGAACTAACTACTCCTACCAGATTTGAGGAATCCTTCCAGAAATTTTTATATACGTGCATACAGACATGTAAACATATTTATCGAACTGGAATCAAATGACACAAAAGGCTTGGCACATAGCAGGCACTCCTACTTTTCTGTCATTTCCTTCTTTTCAGCCACCTTTCTGTGTGAGCACACAGAAGTCTACCTTATTATTTTTGAGTGCTGCCTAGTTTTCCTCTGTGACCTTGTGGCATAACACAATCTCCTTCAAATGACCTTCAGGGTGTTCCTGTTACAACTATGGCTGTCTTGTGTATTTGGCTGGTTAGTGTTTTAAATTGGTCTTTGATTGTGTCTCATTCAAATGACTGAAATGAATGAAGAGGTGATGAAACTGACAGTTTTGGAGGACCTACCATGTGCAAACACACTGCAACATACAGAAGGCATTGAGGTTCAGAGGAGTTGGGCCAAACACTGGTCAGATCAGCCCAGGGGCCAACATCTTCTGACCCCAGCATAACCTCTTTGCCTGTTCAGGTGGGAAAGATCTGAGGATAAGCTCTCTCAGAACAAGCCAGCCTGGTGATCAACTTGCCAAGCTGGAGCCACAGAGCAATCCAGACACCTGCAGATGTCTGAGGTAGGAAAAACTGCTGTGAACCCTGAATTGGCTTGAGCATAGTTGATGTTAATTTATGAATTTAGACTGCTGAAAAACCAAATGTCCAAAAGCCATAGAAAGAACTGGCATTTGTCAAGTGCCTACTATGTGCCAGACACTTTCGTTACTGCATCTTCATCTGTGAAATGGGGAAGACAGTAAAATAGAGCCAACCTCTCTGGGTTGAGAATCAAGTGAGAGTCATGGAATCACTTAGCATAGAGATTGTACTTAATAAGCCCTTGAGAAATATTATTGTGATTACCTTCTACATTATGATTATCTTCCTCATGACAGCCTTGTATTGTAGACATTGCTACTGGCACTTTGTAGACACTGCTGCCTTACTGCTAAGAACTGAGGTTCACAGAGATGAAGTCCCCAAGGTCACTGGGTTAGGGCCAGGATCCTGACACAGGCCAGCTGGGTTCCATTCATATACTATCTCCGTGTTAAGAGGCAGATGCCAGGAGATCAGGAGATAAAATGAAGGCTCAGAACAAGCATGTTATGCAGCCAGGCTTGCGGGGAGGGTGCATGGTGTTAGGCCCCTCTGCTGGGTGAGGGGGGCTCTGAATGGCAGCTGCAGAGAGAAAGTGGACACACATGGCTAGCCTGGCCCTGCCGCTAGAGGTATGTCATTGTGGTGGGGCCCTGTTCAGCATCCAGAGGCACAGAAGAGAAGCAGGCTGGGGCTGCAACCAGGGGACAGGGCACAGGCCTGGGACAGGTTCAGGCCAGTTGAGCAGGCCATCTCTTGGGGACCATGAATGTTTAGGAAGCGTAGGATGACAGCACCAGCATGGACCATACTTTTGGCTAGTCCTCATTTAGTTTAATCCAAGTTCACAGTGATTATATTGCAGTGATTAAAAAGTAGAAGATAAGGATGTGGAATGAGCGTGTTTCACAACACATGGAGAAGAGAAGGTGGCATGTCCCATCCCTACTACCCTGTTAGCCACATGTGGCCTGGACAGTCTGTGTCTCCCTTATTTGGCATCACCCACCTATGCAGGTGACAATCATGTGACAAAGCAGTTGCAGTGGTGAAAGTACTGGCCTTGGGGTTGGAAAACCCTAGCTTGGGTCCTGGTTCTGTGACCTGGGGAAAGCCATTTTACTTCTCTGATTCTCTGTCACCCCTTCTAAAATAATACAGAGCTCTCAGCATTAATTATGGATCAAATGAGAACCAAGAAATCACTTATAGGCTACACTTAGTACTTTGAGAAACACTGTTATCTCTGTCACTGTCTCAGTCCATTCATGCTGCTACAACAAAATTTTATAAATCCAGTAGCTAGTAAACAACAGAAATTGATTTCTCATGGTTCTGGAGGCTTGGTAAGTCCAAGATCAGGGTGCCAGCAGATTTAGTGTCTGGTGAGGGCTTATGTCCCAGTTCACAGACTACAAACTTGCTGCAGCCTCACACAGCAGAAGTGGCAGGGGTCTCCTCTGGGCTTCTTTTATAAGGACACTCATCCCATTCACAAGGGCTCTACTCCCATGATGTAGTCACCTCCCAAAGGCTCCGTGTCCTAACACCATCATTTTGGGGGTAAAGATTTAAGCTTCAGCCTCAGCAGATGCTGCCTCAATTTCCTTGGCAGATGCCCTCAATTTCCCCATCCGTTAAAAACAAACAAACAAAAACAAACAAATACCATGAATAGTGCTGACTTCTCTAGAATGTGGCTTTGGGATTAAATGAGAAAGTACACACAGCATAGTGTCTGGCACATGGACAACTTTTCCTTCCTCCTTTGTCAGCCACTTCTGCTTGGGGTAATTCTGACAATTATCCTAATTTGCCAGGAGTCTATGGCCACTTTTCTAGAATTACTCATGTTGTAGTGTCCTGGGACTAAGAGCCAGGCTGAGTCCCTGCCATGTGCCTGGAGGACACAAGGAAAGGCCAAGCTGTCAGCCAGAGTAAGATAGAGGTCACATGGTCCTTTTTCTGCCCTATTATCTCCTTTTTTTTTTTTTTCTTTTGAGATAGAGTCTCACTCTGCTCTGGGTAGAGTGTCATGGTGTCATAGCTCACAGCAACCTCAAACTCTTGGGCTCAAATGGTCCTCTTGCCTCAGCTTCCTGAGTTGGTGGGACTACAGGCATGTACCACCATGCCTGGCTAGTTTGTTTTTTCTTTTCTATTTTTAGTAGAGATGGAGTTCTTACTTCTCACTCTTGCTCAGGCTGGTCTTGAACTTCCGAGCTCAAACTACCCACCCTCCTCAGCCTCCCAGAGTGCTAGGATTATAGGCATGAACCACCACACCTGATCTCTCCTTTCCTTCCTGTATCTATTGAGAGGGTGGGTGTTGTGAGCTTCATTTTGCAGATGGGGAAACTGAGGCTAGTAACCAGTCTACGGTCACAGAGGGTACTTGACGGGGCTTGTCCTAGCTGCATCCCTCTGAAGCCACCAACTTGTGCTGGGGTCATGGCTGCCAAGGGGAGAAGCAGCAAACCTAGGGCCCTGTGGATGGGCATCTGGGGCTCCTCACAGTTGGAGGCTCATTGGCTTGGGAAAGTCTGCTGCCACCATGGCCTGGCAGGCCAGGGAACCTGGTGATGGAGGGCAGCTGTAAGGGGGAAATTTCTCCTAGAAACCTCATTCTCTTTCCAATCCTTTCTGCTACAGCCACGTTTGGCTCTTTAGGGTTCTAAACTAGTATTTTGCAAGGAGGTCTCAGGGCACTGTGAACATCAGCTTCAGATGGAGGCTCCGAGAGTATCTGCCTCAGCCCTTCCACCTGTTCGATTAATCAGAAAACAAAGCCTCAGAGAGGAGAAGTGACTTAGCCAAGAGCAGGGCCAGTAGCACAATGCTGCAGCCCTGTGTCCTCATAGCATCGCTGGATCAGGGAGAAGAGAGGCCTGGGGTCAGGGCACTCGGGAGGAGAGGTCACTTGGGGAGAACATGGCAGGGCATGAGCCACAGTGAGATGCTAGCTCTCATCCTGCTGGGCCTTGCTGTCAAATTGTCACTTTGTCTTTTCCCTGCAACAATCCTAGGGCATTGGGCTGTTGTCCTCACTCTACAGGGTAAGAAACAAGACTCAGAGAAATTCAAAGTCAAATAGCCTCTTAGCAAAGGAGGCAGAATTTAAATCTGGGTCTGCCTGTCTCCTGACTGGAGTGATGTGTGTACAGACAGGGAACACGAAGGATTGCTGGCAGCCACCAGAACCTAGACGATGCAAGGAAGGTTCCTCCCCTAGAGATTTCGGAGACAGTGTGGCCGTGCCAACAGCTTGATTTTGGACTTCTAGTTTCCAGAACTGTGAGACAAATAAATGCCTATTGTTTCAAGCCACTCAGTTTGTGGCACTTTATTACACAGCCCTAACAAACTAATATACTTCCTTCCCATGGTACGTACAGAAGGAGGAGTGACTACAGGCATCGTGGATCCCAGGTGCAGTTCTGCTGAAATTCACATTATCACAACAAACTAAAGGCAGAGGACAGGAAATGGACATTCTTTGACATTTGCTCTTTGTCAACCTCTGTGCTTGGCATCTCACATATGGTATCTTGAGGTAAGTATAGCCATTTCCATTTAATAGATGCAGAGACCAAGCCTTGGAAAAGAGACTTTCCTCATCCAGAAAGTGGCAATAATAGTATCTGCTTCTGGAAGATACTGGGTGGAAGGGCTGAGGCAGATACTCTCGAAGCCTCCATCTAAAGCTGATATTCACAGTGCCCTGTGAAGATGGTTGTAAAGATGAAATGAGCTCATTCCTTCATTCAACAAATATTTGCTGAATGTGTCCTCTGTGCCAGCCCTTGCCCTACTAGGCCCTGTAGTTTTAGCAGTGAAGAAGATGGGTCCAGTTCTTGCTCTCAAGTGGCTAGCTGCTTTGGGGGGTAATGCAGGGGCCAACACTTAGTAAGTGCTCAATGAAACTTACGGCGCTAGGAATACAGGATTGACTAGGATGACATGAGGAATGGGCTTGGCCTGTAAGAGGAGCTCATGTTGGCACTAATTTTCTACCATTGTTGGTGGTGGCACAGCCCCCAGCCAAGGAAGCCACAGAGTCCTTTGGTCCTGGGCCCTGGGTTCTTGGGCACCCAGCTGTCACTGGTCCAAGCTGCCTCCCCAAAGCCAGCAGAACTCTCTGCCCAGCTGTGGAGCAGCTGAAGAGGCCTTGGGTCTTCTCACAGGGCCTGCATTGCTGCGTTGTGTACTGTCCCCTCAGCCATGGTTCTTCAGCTCAGCCCCACCCTCTGTCCCTGCCTGGGCTGAGCCTGAGCTTGCCCTGGAGGCTATCCCAGCTGTCCTGATATCCCCTCTAGCTTCTGCAGACACTCCCCCTTTCTGCCCCTGGAGGCCTCCTCTGGGCACCAGCTCCTCCCCCTGCCCAGAGGTGTCCCCAAACATCACTCCTAAGCTATTCTTTTTTCCTAACAACTGTGGCATCAAATGTCGAAGAGGCTCTGTTCAGCACAGGGAGGGTGGGGATTCTTGGTAACTGTGTGGTTTAGGGGGTGGTCCTCTTGAGCCCCCTTGTGAGGAGTTAGGAACTGATGGGTGGGTTGTGGTCTGGCTCAGCTCCCAACTCACCTCTCTGGCTGGAGTAAGTCTTTTCCTCCCAGACTTGGGTTCCTCAGAGTCCTCTCTGCTCTCTACCTCTCTGCTGGGGGTATGAGGACAGGGCACACATGCAAAGCCTGTACAAGTGGTAGTGGCCAACAAATCTCAGAGCTAACTTTCTTCCAGGTGGGATAGGCCCTAGAAGGGGGGTGCTGGGGATACAGAGCAGCCACGCCCATCAGACCTCAGAAAAGCTGTCGTACTCCTGTCCTCACTTGCCCTGAGAGAGCTGGGAGAGCTGGCACTGAGCACTGGGGAAGCGGGCTCTGGCGGGCCATGACAGCTCAGGAGTGGCAGCAAGCAGTAGTGGCAGGGTCTATTCTGAGAGGTGGGAGGGGCTGGGGAGCTGAGACTGAAGGAAGGGAAGCAGCAGGGAGAAGGCAGTCTCAGGAGGGGGAGGAAGTGTCACTGCAGTCCCAGGGTGGGGGTGGGGGGGTCTGCCAATGGCAGTGTGCACTGCGGGGAATGTTTAGTGTGTGCTCATCATGGGAAGAGCATGGACCAATTGAGGTACTAATTGACACATACTGGGAATGTTTGGCTGTATACATTTTTATGACCCAAGTGTAAGTTGAGTGGGTAAAGTACACATCGATAAGTGAGTGGGCAAAGCGGTGTGTGTGCATTGGAATGTAAGCTTGTTTAAATGCACAGAATGGCATGAGTGAAAAAGTGGATGAAAGAAGGAAGAATGAAATGAAAGGGGAAGCAAGCAGGGACTTGTCTGTGAGCAGGAATGAGTGTGGGCATGGAAAGGAGGTAGATGGGAGCTTGGGGTGGGGAACATGAGAGCTGAGTGTTCGAGGGAAAATAAGAAGAAGGTGGAGGGTCTGTGTAATTGGGACTCAAGTGTCTGTCATATGGCAAGTGAGCCAGTGTGTGGTGGTGGTGAGGGGGATGCAAGAGCAGGTAGGACTGTGTGACTTGGGAAAAGTAGGAAGGGAATAGATGTATGTACAACAATGAAAGTGACAAAAACCACTAGCATTTATTGAGTGCTTATGCTGAACCTGGTGCTGACATTCATAAACTTATTTAATTCTTCAAATACCCTATGAAGGTAGTGCTATTACAGTAGCCATTTACAGAGTAGGAAATAGTGGCTTTGAGCACATAACTGACTTGCCCATATTCTTAATCTCTATGTTATTCTGCTTCATAATGAATGTGTGAGCAGGAGCCAAGTTATGAGTGAAGAAGAATGTTGTCAGTGTGCACTGGTGGTGTGAGCTTGAGTGTTTGGAAGGGGGTGCTGAGTGTGCCAGACATGGGCCCCAGAGGAGAGTCCAGGCAGCAGCTGTGGACACTGGGCAGGGCAAGGGCCCAAGCAAGAGTCTGAGTCAGCCTCTAAGGCACCTCTGCCAACCTGGCTTCCCAGCCCCACAGTGGCAGTCTGTGCCAGGGCCCCCAGCTAAGGATCCACCCAGCTCTGGTATGTCCTCCAGCAGGCCCTTGTCTCACAGTCAGAACTGGGCCAGGGCTGGAGACTAGCAGGAGGCTTTCCTAGTCTCTAGGGCACCTGAAGGGGGCATCCTGCCTGGGCAGGGAGGGCAGTATGACAGCTATGGAAGGGAGTCCAGCAGTGATTTCAGGTCCCCTGTGACACTAAACAGAACAACCTGGAGAGTGTGTGTATGTGTGTTCGTGTGAATGGGGAGGAGTCAGCCAATAGCTCCTATGTCCACCCTCACCCTCAGGATGTGACTCAGGCAGATTCCATGCCAGGCATCTGCAAGTGGGCCTGCTCCCAACCCTACAGGTGAGGAGGGGTCCCTTCAGCCCTACCTTGACTCTCACCCATGGTCCTGCTCCTCCAGTCCTAAGCTGGAAGGAAGGAATTTTTGAGAGCAGAGGACTGTCTCTCATGGCCTGGCCCCAGCCTTCCCACTGCCCAGCCTCCCCAGGAGTAAGTCATTGCCCGGTGAGGGAGTCAGGAGCTTGGAACTCTAGTCTTGGCCATACCATCTAGGCAAGTCACCTCCACACTCTGGGGCTTGGTTTCCTGATTGGTAAAGTTGGAATATTATGCCAATGGGACACAAGGGCAGTGAGTGGTTGAGTAAGCAGGAGACAGAAAAATGTTGGAAGTTGGGGATAGAGAAGGTGGGAAGGCTAAGTTGACATTTGAGCTGAGCTTTCAAGAATAGGACAATCTCCTAAGAGGAGCTTGAGAAGAGGAAAGGGTATACTAGGCAGACGGTGTAGATATCTTAAGCTAAGTCTGGCGGGTGTCCTGGTGGCTGGAACCTAGCCCAGCACCCTATGGGATGAGGTCATGCACTGCCCAACTTCTCAGCTAACTCTTCCCCCTTTTGAGGTCATGTGATGATCTGATTTACATCTGACTCTTCCAACAGTCTATGCAGTCAGGACCTCATTTGTCTCAGTTGCTGCTCTCTTCCTCCTGCCCTGGACAGTGTCTAGTACATCAGAGGTGCTCAATAAATATCCATTAGCCAAACAAGATGCTTTTCCCCACACACTATGAAGGCAAGAGCTTGTTTCAACGGTTCCTGTGAGACCCTCCCACACTCTCAAACAGGAGTTAGCAAAGTGTGATCCCCTCTGCATCACCTGGGAGCTGGTTAGAAATGCAAAATCTGGGGCCCTAACTCAGACCTGCGGAATCAGAAACTCTAGAATTGAGGCCCAGCAATCTTAACAAGCTTCTGAGGATGGTTCTGCTGCACGTTAAACTTTGAGCTCCAAAACTATGCCAGGGCACAAAGAAGAGAGACTTTGATTGCCTGCCCTATCAGGTTGCTGGAATCGAGACTTGGAAAAGCCAAGGGTCTAGAAACAGCGGGCGGGGCATTCCTCCCAAGAGTGGAGGGCGGGGCTAGAGTTCCTAGCCCCGCCCCATTCCCGTTGCCCCGGGAAACCCCGGGTTGTAACAATAACCCGCTGACGCGCTTCTGGGAGGGATCCTGTCGAGTCCGTGGGCGGGACAGCCTCCTATGGACCAATGGGACTACTGGGACCCCGCCCCCCCCTCCCCGAGCGCCAAGCAGGGGGCGGGGTCGCGCCGCCGCTCCTTCCCTGCTCCATAGGCGGCGCTGTTGCGTGCAGGGGCTGCGGCTGGGTCGCCTGGAACCTGGAGCTCTACGCCCCCACCCACAGCCCGCGGCTGGGGCACCCGGGCTAGCCTAGGATTCCCGAACCGCGGGCGAGCACGCCCCGCCCTCTTCTTCCCCGGTCCGCCTCCTCCCAGTCCCCCGCCCATCCTGAGGTGCAGCCGGCGCTGAGCGCGGCAGGCGCGGGAGCTGGTGCTGGAGCCGGAGCGGCGGCGGCGGCGGCGGCGGCATTCACGGGGCGGCGGCGGCGCGGGCTCCGGCACCGGCTTGGGCTCCGGCATGGTGCAATTCAGCCTCGTCCCGGGAGAGCGGGGCCCGCGCGCAGGGCCGGTGCCCGGGGAGCGGCGGCAGCGGCGGTGGCGGTGGTGGCTGCAGGCACAGGCAGGCGGCAGGTGCTAGAAGCGGGGCTGGGCGAGGTGTGTGCCCTCTGGGCTCCCGGGCCGCCGCCCCCTCATTGCCTGGGTCTTTCCCTCCCTGCGTGCTCCGGAGCGCGTCCAGCCCCCGGCCTCTGCGCCCCAGCCCATGGCGCCCCGCAATTGAGCCAGCGTCGCCAGGGACCCCTCCTGCGGGCCTCCCCAGGGCGTGCAGATCCCGGAGCCGCCCGCCCACCCTCCGCGGAGCTTCCCTCCCTTCCTCGCCGGAGCCCGGCGGGACCATGGCTGCAAAGCTGCGAGCGCATCAGGTGGACGTGGACCCGGACTTCGCGCCGCAGAGCCGGCCGCGCTCGTGTACCTGGCCACTGCCGCAGCCCGACTTGGCCGCCGACGAGGACCGGGCGCTGGGCGCTGGAGTGGCTGAGGGCGCCGAGGACTGCGGGCCGGAGCGCCGGGCGACAGCCCCAGTGATGGCCCCAGCGCCGCCGCTGGGCGCGGAGGTCGGACCGCTGCGGAAAGCGAAGAGCTCCCGGCGGAACGCATGGGGGAACCTGTCCTACGCCGACCTCATCACCAAAGCCATCGAGAGTGCCCCGGACAAGCGGCTCACGCTCTCTCAGATCTACGACTGGATGGTCCGTTACGTGCCCTACTTCAAGGATAAAGGCGACAGCAACAGCTCGGCCGGCTGGAAGGTGGGGGCGTCCCGCTGGGGAGGGGGTTTGGGGACGAACGCCGACTGGGGGTTCCAGGGGCTGATAGGTTCTTCTAGGCTTTAGGTGGACCATCGGGAAGGGAGCTCTTTGGCACCCCCGGGGGTCACGGAGTGTGCGCCCTGGGCGTGGGGCTGGCCAGCGGACAGGCGGGGGCGTGCTGGGAGCAGCTGTGTGGTACTCCCTTGCGGGGAGGGACACAGGGTGGGAGGTCTAGCGGGGTGACGAGGGACTGTCACTTTGAAGCGTCTCTGAGGAACATCCCCAGCCCATCTTTGGGGACATAGCAGAGGAGCCCATTCTCAGGCATGGGCATTGGGGAGCCTCCCCTTCCTCTCCTGAGTTTGCTTTGTGTTACTCTTGTTTTCTGCCAGGACATCCTCCTTAAAGAGCTGAAATAATGACTTGGGGCCAGTGATTGCTTTCCCTCCCAAATTTCTTCCTCTGTCCTTCCTGGAGTTGTCCCCAGGGTGAAGAATGTGACCATAGGGCTCAGTTCTTGGTGGTGCCAGGAGTTCACCCTAGGGCACCAAGCAGACTGGGGTGGGGAACTCAGCAGGTGACCTGAGATCTGAGTTCTCCATGGGGCAGCTGCTGACCCCCTTACCTGGATTGGTATGGGGGCACTGGTGATGACCCCTGCCGGTATGAGGGCAAGTTGTTGAGAGTTGGAGATCTGTCCTTGCCTAACTAGGCTGCCCATCTGCCACTTCCCTGTCTTCCTGAGCCCACATGCATTTAGGGGTTGGGGAAGTGCATGGGTTCCCCAGGAAGGCCTCAGTGCCAGCCCATGTAAAGGGGGGAGCCATCTTGGGAAAGGACAGGGGCTTGATAGGATTGTGGCCTCCAGACCCACCTCCTCCGCTGGCTATCTTGTTTGAGAATGGGGAGAGCCTAGGCCTTTCAGGAAGAGGAAGTTGGAGGGAGCCCTGTGCCCAGGGGGTAAGTCATCAGGCTTCCTATAGAAGAGGGGGTCTCTGGGAGGGAGACATGCCTATATCTATATCAAGCTAGAGGGTTGTGTCCTATGGTGGCTGCAAGCAGGGTCAGGAGAAGGAGGTGTGCCCCTGGTGCTCTAGATGCCCAGGAGCAGCATTGTAGGCGCCATGATTTCCTGACTTGGGAGCCCATGGCTTTCATGCCTGTGTCTCTTTTGGGCCACTATGGGCAAGAATTCAGGCTGGAGAAGTAGACCTAGATCTCCTTCCCCATTTCCTCTACCATCCTTATGCTCAATCCTCACCAGAACACTTATTTCTCCAAGTGTGTCCTGCCCTTGGGCTTTGCTCCCTCCTCCCTCCCACACCCCATGCTCTGGCCCACCTTCCTCTTCTCCCTGTAGATGTATTCACTGTCCTCAAGGACACAGAGCTCAGGACGCCTCCTCCAAGAAGCCTTCCCTAACCCTTTTAGCCAGCTTAGACTTCTCTCTTCACTGGCCCTCTCCATGCCTGCGATGGGTTTTAGCTGTTTGTGTTATATCTCATTTTCCCTCCCCAGCCTGCCTTTGGAAGTGGCAGAGGTAGTGTCAGTGGTAGTGTCAGAGCTATCCTGTGCCCAGCAGAGAACCTGACATCAAGAAGCCACTAGTGCATGCCTAGTGAAAGAGTGAAGAAATGAATAGCTGGTGCAGAGGATGTTGAAGCAGGGGAGAGTACAGAGGGCCAGAGAAGGCCAGGAGGGCTTCCTGCAGGAGGTATAACTTCTGGTGGGCTTGATGGATTAGAGAGGATAGGGAGAAATGAAAAGAGGGGGCGTGAGGCTAGAAGTCAGGAAGGACCTGTAGGTCACCGAGGGTCGTGGGCCAAGGTCTGTGCCAGACACCGTCACACATCTTAGTTACTGCTCTCAAAAGTGCCTGAGGCGGTTTTACTGTGACCAGATGAGGGCACTGAGGTCCAGTATAGAAGACTGACTTGCCTAAGGTCACCTACAGTTAGTAGGTGGGGAAGCTGGACTCCAGCTGAAGTGTATCTCCCTGCAGAGCCCCCTGCATCTCTGAAATGTCCTGCTGGCATTTGGGAGTGGGAGGGAATGCTGAAGGCATTTGAACAGGGGCAGGTATAAATCATAGAATGTGGTTGAGAATGTGCTTGAAGATGATTTGGTCCCATGAGTTCATTTCTCAGACTGTAAGACTGAGGCCTGGGAAGGGGGCAGGACTCTTCTCAGGGCATCAGTGAACAGCAGGCCCTGGATGAGGGCCCAGGTCTCCCACCGCCGCCTGCTGATTGGTTGCAGTTTCCACTGCACCACACTGCTGGGGACACACTGGCTCTCCTGCACTGGACTCCCAGTCCTGGACTGGGCTGGGAGAGGGAGCTTCAGGCTTGGGCTCTTGATTTAGGCCATGGCAGACACCACCCAAGCCCTGGAGGGGGAGTCTGCCCCATGCTGTCCCCTCCGTGGCTGTCTTTCTTTCACCTCAACCCCCACCCTGTTTCCCAGGGAGCCTCTTTTCCCCTCTTATTCCTGCCCTGAGCCCCTTCCCTTTTCCCAGTCAGTTCCTCCAGGGCCCTGATGGAGGAGCCATCCCCAAATCCCAGCCAGTCTTAGGTTGACAGGGGCCATGGTACATCTCAGGTACCAGAGCTAGGACCAGGGCCCATTGTTCCTTCTTTACTTCCTTCCCCACAAAGGTGTTGCACTTAAAATCCTGGGGTGTGCCAAACCCTGTTAGAGAGGGTATGGGTTCCAAAGGGGAAAGCATTAGATCTACCTTTGGAATGCATCAGGGCTTAGCTAGTTCCACACCCAGGACCTATGCTTTGCAGACAGGAAAGGCTGAGGGTAATGGCAGGGGTACAGAGAAAGTGAGTTAGATCCCCTGGAGAGCCAGGGGGTCCTTACAGAGGAGGTGACACTTGATCTGGGCATGCCTTCACTGGGAAGAGGAGAATTTGGGAGATAGACTTCTAGGGGGTATTGACTGTATACTCAAAGCAGGTAGGTAGAATTGTGCATGTTTGATTTGGGTGTGCCAGGCTGGAACCAAAGACTACCAGGCATGGCAGGAAGGTGGCATAGGAAAGGTAGAGTGGGCTTGATCAGGAAGAGCTGACAAAGAGGTAACTGAGTGGTACTAAGGACAGGAGTTGGAGGAGACTGGAGCAGCAGGGTCAGGACACTCAACCCAGCCTAAGGAGAGGCTGTGTTCAGCGCTGGGAACCCCCATCCCTCAAAGGGACTGGTTGTGTTACCTTCCAGGCCTGGGACCTATGCTCTATCAAGAGGTCCCTCTCCCTGTGCAGTGTCCCCAAAATGCCGCTGTCTGGGTAGAGCTTCCCAATTCCTCTCAGATTGCAGTTCCAGTTTTCCTTAGCCCTGGACTCCTCCAGGAAGCCTTCCAGGCTGCTCTGAGTCCTAATGCTCCTCTTACTTGGCACCTCTGGAGTTGTTCTGCCTGCTTTTGTGTTTCCTGGCTGCCAGCTCCATTGGGAGCTCCCAGCCCAAGCCTGGGCGCCTCCCATTCCTGTCCCCAGGCCTAGTGAGAAGGAGTTCAGTGGATGGGGACATCCCTTCTCTCTCAGGGGCTGGGGTAGCTTGGCTGTGGAGGGGTGGTGCTACCCCATCTGGCCCAGTAAGTTCCAGGTGGGGTGGGGTCCTGAAAGGAAAGACAGAGCTGACAGCCCAGGAGCAGGGTCCTGCTACAGCGTGCTGAGCCATGGTTATGAGTGTAGGCCACCCCTCTTCATCTCCCCCCAAGCCCGTTCCAGCAGGGCTCACTCCTCCTCCATTGTCCTCTGGGGATCCCCAGCCCCAAGGGCTGGTGGGGGTGTGGGAGGAGGCGGTGTGAGCCCCGGTTGGGGGGTGTCCTCACCCCCCTCTCTGCACGAGCGGGGGGCTGGCAGCTGCCCGCCTCCTGGGCACGAGCCTGTGCCAGCCGCTCCTGGCACAGTTGCTGGCACGCCCGGCAGACTCCCACGGCCACCTGCTCACACCCACCCACGAGCGCTGGCGCGCTGCGGGCCCTTCCGGCTTCCCGGGCCTCCCGGCGCCCCTCCCCCGCCGCCGTGCCCCGACGCCTCCACCCTGTGCTCAGCTCCCCACGGAGCCCCTAGCTCCCCGCCGCCCCATGGCCGCCCCATGGCCGCCCCCCTCCCCGAGCAACGTGGGGAGCTCGGGAGGCGGGGCCACTGGGAGGACCCTGGGGTAGTCGCGCCGCGGGGGAGGGGTGAACAAGAGGCAGACAGACCGACAGACAGGGTGAGGGCCCCGCCTGCCACCTGGCGCCCCTCCAGCGGGACGATGGCGGGCAGCGCCGTGCCAGGCGGTAATTGCAGACAGACTAATTTAAAGAGATGAGACGGTTATTTTTAACTCGCGTTAAGGTAATGAACGGCGCGGGGGGTTTGCGGGTTCGAAAGTTCAGCGCCCCCAACCCCCACTTTCAGTGGGTTGGGGCCCTTCTCTGCATGTCCTGAGGACTCCAGCCTCAGGACTGACTAGAAACAGGAGGGAGGTTGAGGAACTGGAGAGGTCCTGTCAGAGGACAGGAGGGCAGAGAGAGGGATGGGACAGAGGTGCCCACCAGCTGAGAACGTGCCCCTTCATATCCGAACCACTGTCCTCCCGGGTGAGTTAGCACCGGAGTTGTCCAGGTGGGAATTGACTTGCCCTGAGGTCACACACCTGGCAAGTGGCACGCTTGGGAGGTGGATCCCCTTCTGACCCCTAAGCTCAAGCTTTTCCTGTGCCAAGAGGTTGGAGAGGGTGGGATGGGAGCTGGAGGGAAGGCATGGACTTTCAAAGGGTTAGGGACTTGTTCTTTGCAGTCTACCTTTCACTTGTCTTTGAGTGGCAGCTGGTGATGGCAACCATGTGAGATCTGGGGGTTGTGGAAGCCTACCTGCCTGTGTCTTGTGAGGGTTAAGGGGTGGTGGCAGACTACCTCTGTGGCTGTGAGCCTCTGGGAGGTGTGTGCATCTCCTGTAGCAGGGGGAGCCCCCTCCTCACCTCAGTTTCCCTTACATCCATCTGACTCACTGGAGCCCCTGCCTATTCCAGCTTGCCTTCCAGGTGAGTGCCCAGGGAGTAGGAAAGGGTGGGGTTGGGACTGCCTGCACATTCATGCTCACTCCCTGTACCTCCAGATTAGACTTCAGGTCTCAAAAAAGATAGAGGATCATGTAGCCCAATAGCCCTGTCCCTGCCTTCTCCCCAGCCAAACCTCTTCTTCCCTGCTGCCCATGATAGGGAATCACAACCTTGGGACCACCCATTCTTGTTGCTAATCAAGTCTTAAAGCTGTCAGAACTTACTTCCTTCTCCCCAGCAGAGGCCCATTCCCCTGGCACATTGCTCATGGTATCCTAGTTCAGCCCTTTGGGGTCACTTGGAGTCAGCTGAGGAGTCAGGGGTAGGTGAGAGGGTGGACAAAAAACTTGCAGGGGAATCTGATTTAGTGCATGTGTGAACTAGGGCAAAGCTCTCTCCTCTTCTGGTCCTCAGTATTCACATCTGTGTCCGAAGGGCCTTAGCTTGGTTTTTGGTTCTTTTAATGCTGTGTCTTATAAACTCTCTGATTGTAGGAGGCATGAAGGGTTCATTGAACAGAGGACACACAGTACTGAGAGGTCTCCTCACAGGTGGACACGTGTAGATGGACTTAAACTTGGGACACCTGCTTAGAGATGCCTACCCTCCCTGTGGCAGTACCCAGGTGGCAAACATTTTCTGGGGACAGTGACAGGAGTGTTCATGGCAGTCCCAGCTGGCTTTAGGGAAGGCAGATGGGGAGGGTTCAAGGTGTTGGGTGGGCATAGCTCAGGCTCTGGGGCCTGGGTAGGGTGCTCAAGGGGACAGCTGGATCTGGAGCACCCCCCTTCTCCTGGCACCCTGGTTACCATGGAAACCAACTCCTGTTTAGGAGGGTTTGGCTGTTTGCTGTCTCTCCCCACCCCCCAACCCATATGTGGAGGTGGGAGGGGGACCAGGTGGCTTGTGGAGGAGGGGCCTCCCACACCCTCCCCCCAGGGCCTCCCTCTTTTCTGAGAGAAACCTTTGTGGTCTCTCAGAGGAGTGCCTCTTGCGGGAAGGGGAATGAGAATTAAGAGAATGAGAATGTCTGAGTGCTAGGCTGTCATTTGGGCACTACACATAAATTCTCTCATTGTATCCTCCCTAGGTCTCTCCACAAATGCATTAATAGCCCCATTTTGCAGTTGAGGAAGTAGAGGCCCAGGTAAAGTCACCTGGCCAAGGCAGCATAGCTGGGATGAGGCAGACATATTGTCTCTCAATGTCAGTGCTGTTTCAGCCGCACACACCAACCTGCCCTCCTGCCCCAAGGCTCTCTCCTGTTCCAGAACCTTCCCAGGCTCCCCAGTTCTCCTGGGAGCCAACCAAACCCAAACTTCTCTGTTTAGAGCCCTGGGCTTTTATCCAGACCCTGCCTTCCCTCCCACTTTCCCTGTCTTCTCTGATCTTAGGCCAGCTTCACACTGCGCATTTCACACCTGACACAGGGGTTCTTTACCCACACTCCCGCCATCCTCACGTACTCACCAAGGCAGCTACTGACTCTCCTTGGCTGATCCCTTGGGACACCCCTCAGAAACTAGGCAGTAGGGTTGGGTAGTTTGAACAAAGACTCACCTTCCAGGTGCCTTTGGAACCCAATACATCTCCCTGAGAATTTCTGCCTTAAATCCTTAGTTGGCAAGCCTGGCTGATGCCCAGAGTCACCTAGAAGCTTTTGGATGGCACAGGTTTCCAGTCTCTTCTTAGACTCTGTATATCAGACTGTCAGCAGGCGGGCTGTGGAGTCTATTTATCAGGTGTCTGGCGATGGGTCATTCTGTACCAATGGCTTAGGTGGTGGCTTCCTGGCTTCCTGCCTGTCCCCCTTCTCCCCCTCCCAGTGTGGATTACCTTCTTTTCCAAGCAGGTTGCCCAGGTTGGGCCACTCCTCTCCTCCTCGCTCCTCTTGGGTCACCCCTCAGGCCCTGCCTTCCCTCCCACTTTCCCTGCCTTCTCTGATCTTAGGCCAGCTCCACACTGCACATTTCACACCTGACACAGGAGTTCTTTACCCATACTCCTGCCATCGTCATATGCTCACCAAGGCAGCTACTGACTCTCCATCCTGAGATTTGAGCCCCATCTAGTCAGCTCCAGGCCAGTGGCCCCCCACCTCAGCGCATGCCTCACCCTCGTATCTTAGGATTGAAGCGGTATAGGATGTGGAGAGAAGAGGATCATAGCCAGGGACGATGCAACTGAGAGACTTTAGCTGCACAAGGGAGGGAAGGGCTGCCCTGGGTTCCTGGAGCCCCTTGGCATGGGGATAGAGGGCCAAGGGCAGCCCATGGAGACAAGGCCAGTGATTACATAGTTGTAATTATGCAGGAAGCCAGTCTGGAACTGGAGTGGTAAAGAAACTGAAAGTCATAGCCACTGCTCTCAGCTCCCCATCTGGTACACAGCCCAGTTCTGGGACTTAGTGTGACATTCCAGCCTCCCATATTCTGATCCTTGCTTTACTACCCTGAACTGTTCCAGCTCAGGATTCAACCTGCCATATGCTATTACATACATTCTTTAATTTAATTTCACAGCAACCCTGTGAAGCTGGTGTTGTTCCTATACCTATTTTGCTGGTGAGTAAAGAAAGAGAAATAAGAGGATTGAACAGTGTCCCATTGGAAGTGGCAGAAATGAACTTCTCCCAGGCTAACTCTGCTAGCCCAGTGCTCTGGCCAGGACATTCTAAGCTGACCTTCCTCCCCTCTGCCCACTGCCCCTACCCCTAGTCATCATCCCTCTGCTATCTCATCAGGCTTCTATCCTGGGGAATGGCCCTAAGGGCCCTGACTGCTTTTCTCAGACAGAGAGCTCCCAGAGCACAGGGGAGACCAGCTGATGTCCTCCTGATCTGCAGGCCCCAGGGTTGACGGCAACTCCCTCCATCCACTGTAATCCAGGGCTACATACCATGCAGTACTGCTCACAGGGGAACTGGACTGGCTCCCTGACCTTGAGGTTTCAGCCCGCAGGTCAATCTGGAGAGATAAGATGAGGACATTGCCTCTGATTAAGGATAAAACTGCTCAGGTTTATGATGGAAAGCCAGATAATGAACTGGTGGGTGTTTGGAGGTGGGGGAGGGGAAACAGACAAAGGGAGTCAAGCCGTCAGGACTCTTCAGGGAGCCCCTCCAGGACCTGGCTGTGCTGGCTGGGGCCCAGTGGGGACTGAGGCTAGAGATGCAAGTGAGTAGCCTTTGAGCAGTAAGCCTAGGAGCTGGTACTCTCCAGCTTGGGGGGCGGGGTAAGAATGGCATGGGCAGAAAGACCACTCAAGGATGGTGTGGAGAGACTGGCTCAGTGCCCAGCGTGGACCTTATTCCTGGGTCCAGAGAAGATGAGCCTGAGACAGGGTGGAGTCCAAAGAGTCCAAGTTGCCAGGCCTAAGGCACTGTGTAGCACCCTTTGGTACCTCGAGTATCTCTCAGGTGAGACCAAGGTATCTGGTTAGGAGCCTTGGAGGCAAATAGGGGAGGGCAGAACCTAGATCTGCTTGTGTTCTATGTAGCCTTGGGCGACTGAGCCTCACTTTCTTTCTCTACAGAATGGAATAACAATAGGTGTATGCCTAAACTTTGTTGTGGGGATTACAGGAAAGATAACCTGTAAAGTCTCCAAGAGATTTTAGCAGAAATCTTTACTGTTATTCATTTTTCTGGGAAAGGAAAGGAACCACCGCCCTGCTGTGTAGGGTAGGGTTCCCTAGGCCCAACCCTGAGAGCCAGCTGCATTCTGTGTGCATGCCTGCATGTGTGCGTGCACAAGCACTGGCGTACAGGGAGACCCCTGAGTCCTAAGTATTAGATATTCAAGGATGTCTAAGTTCTCTCCTTCCCCTAGTTTGACCCTCTGTTTTCCACCCTCCAGAGCCTTTCCCATGGGCTTGGGGGGCAAGCAGGGCAGGTTTTAGGTATACCATTTTTACAGATGAAGGAAATGACTTGCTAGAGGTTCCCCTTGAACTCAGAGTTGTCTATCTAGGATGTTGGCTCCCCTTTGCCCCATTGGCAGGCTGTGTGACCTTGGGCCTGGCCTTTCCCTCTCTGGCTCTGTGTTCTCCTCCCCCAACACTCTGGGGAGCTGTAGGCCTCTTCCTTCTCCCTTCTGTCTCCTCCCGCTGTCCTCAGCTGGCCTCCTCCTCCTCCTGTAACCTGAGCTGGAGCCCTGGGGGAAGGGGCTTGCCCTCTGCCAGAGGCACCTGCCAGCTGAGCAGATGTGTGAGGATGGAGGCCCTGGGAGGGGACTGAGGGCTCTTAGCCCAGCATGACTGGGGCTGAGGCTGGGGCTGGGGCTTGGGTTCAGCTCACCCAACCCCAACCCCTGGCCTCTGCCTCTAGGGCTTACCCTGAACACTTGTTCATTTTTCAGTGGACATTCTCAGCACTCCAACATGTCTTGGAAGGACAATTTAGTTTCCAGAAGAAGACAGATGGCAAATGAGGGCTGGTGCCCCCAGCTGGGTGGGCTGCCCTAGGCTCCTGGAGCCCCTTGGCATGGGGACAGAGGGCCAAGGGCAGCCCCTTGGGGCAAGGCTGGTGTCTGTGCGGGTGGCCATGCTCCTGGGAGAGCAGATGGTTCTCTTGGCATGGTGCCCACTCCTCCTCTTTTTCCCCCAGGAGCCAGCCTGCAGGGCTGGGGCACAGCTGCTGGGCCCTCCCCAGAGCTGGCCTAGGGCAGGGCTGGGTGAGGTCACCGCAGCTGCTCTGAGGGCCTGGGGCAGGGGAGTGGGGAGGTACTGCCTACAGTGGGATAGAGGGGCACAGACTTAGAGGAGAGACAGGGAGAGGTCTGAGTGGTTTTGTAGTTAGGGATTCTATTTAATTCTGATAAGGGAAGAAAGGGTTTGTGAAGGAGGTTCCTGAGCAAGCGTGGACAGCTTCCTTCACCCCTACCCAAGGCTCGCCCTGGAGCTTCTGCCTGGCCTCTGTGCCTTTCTAGAGGAGAGGCAGACTCCTCAGTCTCTTCTTCTCAGGGCAGGAGGAAGAGCAAGGGCCCTGGGTGCAAATTCCCACACTACCTACCACTTAATACTTTGCAAATTTGGGCAAGTCACTTTATCTCCTGGTGCCTTAGTTTCTCACTTATAAAATGGGCATAATAAACTAACTTTGGTTGTTATAAAGACTCATTAATATAGTAATTGTTGAGTGCAGGGCACATAGTGAATGTTCAGTAAATGTCCTTCCCTTCTCACTTTGCTGAATTTTCCCAAGGAGGCAGGAAGTATTGAGGAAGGTAGCGGGGGGGAGTAGAGGCACCATAAGCCACATGGGAAACTAGGAGGGAGGAGACTCAGGCAGGACCCTGGTAGGGGTGGTCAAGGGTGCTCCAAGGTCAAGGCCTTGGAGCAAATCTGAGATTTTGCTGAACAGAAACTTTTTAGAAGTGCCAAGCATGGGCTGTTTGTGGCTGCTGAAGCTCCATCTTATCTGTAGACTTCCTATGAGCCAAGGATTTCCCCCACAAAGTTCAAGTAGGGAGGAAGACTCATATACAGTTTCGCTCTGGATTGCAGTGAGATCTCTGCAATAGCATGGAGGTGAGAACATTTCTCTTTGGAGCTTGCAAAGGAGACTAGGAAGGTGCTAAGAAGCTGATATAGGCAGAGGAGCAGGAACTGGTGGACCAGTGAGAAGGGCAAAGGTAAAGGGAACAGAGTGTGCAAGAGAACAGAGGTGTGGACATCTGGGATGGTTGGAGAGTAAATGGGCCTGAGGGAATGGGAGGTGGTTGAGGCTGGAGGTGTTGAGTATCAGTCTAGAGTTGGACCTAAGCCCATGGGTGACAAGAAGCCATGGGCTTTTGAGCAGGGGTGAGCTTGGACTTTTTTTGATGGTTTCTTTGCTGTCCAGGCTGGGTGTGTTGGCTCTGCTTTCTTGAGGGGTATGGAAGCCTGACCCTTGACCTCATGCCTTACTTTGGATGTTTGTTTCCTTCTGGGCCCCTGACTGCCCTCTTCTGTCCCCCTGCTGATTCTGACCGCACTCAATTGCAGACGTCTGTGATTTTTGCTCCCAATGTGCCCTTCTCCACTGCAGACCCTTGTGCCAAGGATTTACACATGGCCTCAGACTTCTGATGTCACCTGGGTTACTGCTAGGAAGCCTGCCTATACAGAGAACTTCACCCCAGCTTGCAGGGCAAGTGACCCTTGGGGAGTCTGTGGCTCTGTTTGACACAAATGTGTGTGTATGTGTGTGTGTTTCTGGGCTGGACTTGGGGCACCAGAATGGGATGGGGGGATAGGTGGCATGGGGGTGACTCCTGGGGCTCTGAGACATGGAAAGGGTGAGACTCTTGACATGTGGGATCTCAGCTAGGTCCCATCTCTCCCTGTCAATGTTGGGATTGCTACCCCCTTTACTGGGAGCCGTGGATGAAGTTGGAATTTCAACCAATCCCCTTGACCTTTCTTTATGTAGGAAGGGAGGCAAGGAGAAAAGAGGGAACTGTCAGTCATGGAGAGGACCAGAGCCCTCAGCACAGCCCCACCGATGGTCTGTATTTATAGGAGGCACTAAAAGGAGGGGCTGGGCTGGGCCTTTGACTCTGATGGAACCTGGAGAGGTATTTACTCCTGACCTGGGCTTGGGCATGGGTGGGTAGACACAAAACCCAGGACTGAACTCAGAGGATCCTGGAAGCCACCGAATATAGGATGGGGACATAGGGCTTGGATCTGCTGTATCTGATGCCACCCAGGAGAACTTGGGCTTGAGCGCCAAAGCAGGGACATCCACTGGGAAGAACAGAGGAGAGTGTCACCTGCCACACTGAGGATAGGGGTGGGAAGAGTCCTTGCTTCAGAATCCAACAGCCTTGTGACCCAAACCTGGCTTCATCACTTCAAAGCTTTGTGGCCTCAGAGATCATTTAACTTACCTGAGCCTCAGTTTCTCTCCTTTAAAATAAAAGTACCTATTCTCAGCTCGGCGCCTGTGGCTCAAGCGGCTAAGGCGCCAGCCACATACACCTAAGGTG
>NW_003852539.1:1666613-1733791 GCF_000181295.1 Otolemur garnettii | reverse complement strand
AAAAAAAAAAAAAAAAGGTACCTATTCTCAGGATGGTTATTGGTATTAAAAGAATCTAGCCTACGTCTGGCACATACTAGGCCCTTCTCCTGCCTCAGTGGTATGTTATAACTGGCTTGCATTAGCTCGTAAGAGCCGATCATGCACACTTATTCCCAATTCTGCATGCATTGACATAGTTCTAGCAGCTTAAAGGTGGCTAACATGAGAGTATTCATACCATAGAAATCAGCAAAAGCTACAGATCAAATAAGGTAGGCTTTTTTACTTCTTGGAGAGCCGATTGTCAAACATTTATCAGCACACCACTGAATGTGCCCCAGAAAGGGTAACCTCCCCAGCCCCACTATCTAGGATCACAAAATCAATTAGAAAATGGCACAAAGAGCCTGGGAGCCCCTGCCCCAGAATCCATCCTTTTTTGCTCTCTTTAGCCTTAGTAAGGACAAAACAGAAGGCAGGGCAATAGTGCAGCTCTGGCTAGGCCAAGCAACCTACAACTCAAAGTCCATGGGCCCTTCTGGGCTGGGGGGATCGGATGGAGTTACAGGATCGGATCCTGTAGGCAGGGGACTGCAAATCTGGGATCTCTTTTCTCCACATTTCTCCTTTGCCCCCAGAGATCCAGCAGGCCCTGGCCGGAGAAGTAAGATTGGATGAGGTTGAACCGTCAGAGAATGAAGCTGTATATGTGGAAGGAGAAATGAGGTTGTACTGGAAGATAAACGAGGTTGTACTGTCAGGGAATGAGGTGGTACTTGGAGGCAAGGTGAGGCTGCATTATTAGATAAATGAGGTTGTACTGTCAGGGGATGAAGTGTACTTGTAGGAGAGATGACGTCTTGCTGGATCAGTCGGGTTGTACCGTCAGAGAACACAGCCACACCACAGGAGGAAGGAGCGCGTCCCACTTAGAGGATAAATGAGGGTGTCCTGCTGGATAAATGAGGGGGCCCGTCAGGTGAATGGAGTGCTGTTAGCAAATGAGGTTGTACTTGCTGGATAAATGGGACTGGTATGCTGGATAAATGGGGTTGTGCTGTCAGATGAATGCCTTACTGCTGGTGGACGAAGGGTACCCTGGGAATAGATGAGGGTGTCTTGGTGGATAGATGAGCTGTCACCACCAAATGGATCAGACCCTGTCCATGGAGGAGGCACCGTCAGCAAGGACGAGGTTATTCTGTTCCCACTGTGACTCCTGGAGTGTCTCCTAGCTTAGGTGGTAGGGCTGAGAGGGACTTTGGTGTGCACTGAGTTATCCAAGTCTGTCTGCACAGCAGGGTGGGGGATGGGAAGGGCAGCTGCACTGTTCACCCTGGGTGTCCTTCACCTCTCCAGCAGCTCTCACTCCTCTCTGTGGTTTCTTCTGCAACATTTGCTGTTCTTGACTTTGTCCACTCCACCACTTGTTTCTCCAACACTCTCATCTCCATTCAGTTTGGAAACGCCCCTATTGCATGCTAGCCACTCTGCCAGTCTCATTTAATTCTCCCTACAATACAGTATTACTCCGCTTTGCACACACACACATATATATATACTTTTTCATTCATTCATTCAACAAACATTTAGGTACCTACTTTACCAGACACATAAGGCACAGTTAAAAAAAAATAGATAAAGGTCATTCACGAAGCTGCTATTTTAATATAAAGGTAAGTGGTTACCCTACAAATACAAAATTAAAATAGAGAATAAATACATTATATATTAACTTAGAAAGTGATAATTGCTTTAGAAAAATTTAGAGCAGGTTCAGGGGCAAAGAAATGCCAGAGAAGAGCAGTTTTTAAGAGGTCAGGATGGGCCTTGTTGCAAAAGGTGACCTCTGAACAAAGACTTGAAGGAGCTCAGAGTTCTCTGTGGGCACTGCAGGAGGTGGACTGTGCTGGAGGAATAGGAGGGAGTGATGGAGCAGGTCAAAGAGGGTCGTGAGGGCCATGACCAGGCCTTTGCTCCTTACTGTAAGTGAGATAGAGACCATTATAGAGATCTGGGTGGGACTGGACGTGATCCCAGTTATTTAAAGGGTCACTCTGGATGTGGCGCCCGTAGCACAGTGGTTATGGCACCAGCCACATATACTGAGGCTAGCAGGTTTAAACCTGGCCTGGGCCAACCAAACAATGACAACTGCATCAAAAAATGGCGTGGCACTGTGGTGGCCGACTGTAGTCTCAGCTTCTTGGGAGGCTGAGGCAGGAGAAGCACTTAAGCCCGGGAGTTGGAGGTTGCTGTGAGCTGTGATGCCATGGCACTCTACCGAGGGTGACAGAGTGAAAAAATAAAAATAATAATAAAGGGTCACTCTGGCCACTTCTGAAGTGCTGCAGGGAGGCAAGAGTGGAAGCAGGAATTGAAACTTCAAATCATCTCACTCTAGGCTCCTGTTGTCCATGGCTGATGGAGCTGAAACTGGAATCCAGATCCAACATCAGAGCCTATACACTTTGCCCTGTGCCAGCCTCCTCTCCCTGGTGGGTGAGGCCTGGGGGCTGGTTTCCCTTGCCCATGTTCTGAGGGAGAATAGAGTGGGTAGGTGTGGGATATAACCTACTATCTTTCTGCCCCCAGATGGTCTCCCTGGGGCACCAAATCAGGGAGGTCCAATTCCCTTAGGAACATGCTCTGGGCCTGGATATAGGTGTGGGGCCCCAGAAGCCAGTCCCAGCTCTGGGTACCAGGGGAACCTGGGCATGCCAGGGCTGCGGCTGTGGTGGTGGGTTGCTAGGCGACTCCAGGAGGGAGCCCTGGTTACTGCTGCCTGGCAGAAGCATCTCCCTTCTCTGCCTCCCTCACCTCCTCCATGGCCTCTGGCCTCCCAGGAGGCCTTACAGGTGAGCCAGAGTTGTGATCCAGTATTTGCCACTGGATCTTGGCAGGGAGCTGTGATCGGTACCAGGTGGCTGGCCCCCAAGAAGCCAGACTGGGCTGTGGGGCCTGGGCTTTTCTCATGGGACATAGTCCTGGGGCACACCTGGTACAGAGCCCTGCTCAACAGTCAGAGGCCTAGATCCTTGCCCAACTCTGAGCCGCCTCCCTTGGTGGCCCTGGGCAAGGCATGGCAGCCCTCTATGCCTCCACTACCCTGTCCAAGGACCTTGTTCTCTGTGAGAGAGGACACTAAGTGGGCAGGGCTCTCGCATCTCCCACTGCTATCCCATGGCTTGAGTCCATAACACTTTAATTTTTACATTCCATTCCATTTACATAAACAGTTCTATTTCTTTAAGAAAAAAGTTTGGAAACCTCCAGACTGGATGATTCCAAGAATTTTCAGTGTCAAACTGTAAAGGTTCCCATAGTACAACTTGCTTTTCTTCTGAGATTACACTTGGGGAAACTGAGACTAGGAGAAGGACTTTATCTAGGTCAGGTTTGGTGAGTGAGAAGGCCTAGGCTCACATCCTTGCTCTACTACAAGGTGCTGGGCATCCCTGGGCAAGTCCTTTGTTCTCCCAGGGTTGAACCAGCCATGATTTCAGGCTAGAGCTTGAGCTTCCATGGGTACCTGGCTGGATGGGGACAGAGGGCAAAGGACACAAACCTTCATAGGCTTTCAGCATGTCTTGGTGGTAATTTAAAACATTTTTGAGTGGTGCCTATGGCTCAAAAGGGTAGGGCGATGGCCCCATATGATGGAGGTGGCGGGCTCAAACCCAGCCCCAGCCAAAAAAAAAAAAAATTTATGTTTATGAAGGAAATGTGGATATATTAATACATCCTTATTACACAGTTTTCATTAATTCTCAAAGGAAGCATAAGAATTATAGGAAATTTTGACCTTTCCACATGCCCCCTGTCTTTCCCATGTTACCAGCTTCTAGGGATAGTTTATGTGGAATATTGGCTTCCTAAGATTCTTTGGGAATTCTCTGACTTGTTTCCCTCTCCCATGGTGGAACGTGATGTCCTTTGTACTCAGAGTATGATCAACCTATAATCAATTCCTGGCTATGCACCTAACAAGCTCTGTGATCTTGCCAACTCACTTAACTCTGAGCGTCACTGCCCTCATCTTGAGATAGGGGTCACAGTTTGACATGAAGATGACCTTAGATAAGGATACTTAAGAGTGCCCAGGGCTGAATGGGCAGTATGGCTAGGTGCTGGCACCTGGTAACTTCCTTTCTCCAGGCTCTGAAGCAGCCTGGCACTTTGATAAGAGGAGTAGGGAGTGAGGAGGTGGAGCTTATCCTAAGCCAAGACAGTCCTATGGGGAAGAACTGAGGCCTCAGAGGATCCTTAACACAGGTGTGGGGGAGGGGTTGGGGAGCCAGGTGCAGGGGCGGAATAAGTAGGGGGAGTCTACTTGAGGGAACACCACTCCCTGGGGGTCCAGCTCCCCTCCTTTCAGGGCCTCAGGAGAAACCACACAGGACAAGGCTGTCAAGCCTCAGCTGTTGCCTTCCAAGGCAAGAAAGTGTCAGGGAGCAGGGGGCCCAGAAGAGTCAGTACCAGGAGCTAGAGGTGAGGGGTAGGAGGGTACACTGGGCAACAAGAAGACCCCCTCCTCCTGGAGACGCCTAGGAAGGAAGCAGGAAGGATAGCCCTCACAGGGCAGTGACTACGAGTACATGAGTGCAGTTGGGTGGATTAGCAGGTTAAGAGCAAGTCCAGGAGCTGGGCAGGGCTGAAGTGGTACCTGGCATTGTTGGTTCGCTGTGGGGCTGTGGGCAAGTTACAGCATGCCTCTGCACCTCTCTTCCCTGGTATATGAAATGGGATAATGCCAGCTTCCTAGAGTTGTTGGTGCCCAGCTGTACCCAGGGCATGACATTACTAAGGAGATGTACTCAGAGTAGATTTGTTGGTTGATCTAAGAGATGAGATCCTCTAGCCAAAGTGAAGGATCTAACTAACGTTTGTGGTTATCTGGTATGTTCACCAAACACTTTCACACATTAGCTCACATAACAACCTTAAGAGGTGGTTATTGAATATAGCCCATTTTTTCAGATTAGTTCACTGAGGCCTACAAAGATTTGAGTAAACAGCCCATGGTCACACAGCATCCTGCCCAGCCCTCTGATACCCAAGGCTGTGCTGTTTTCCACAACAGTGCCTGAGCCAGAAGATTGAGGCCACCAGGTGGGGTGTGGCAGGCCCAGCAAAGTTCTACCCCAGATTCCTGTGGAGAGCGTGGCCAGTGGAGCTGTGTACTCCCTGCCTGCCTCTGTCCACAGGACAGGCCTGGCAAAAGCAGGCAGTGACATGAGGAGCACTGGAGACTGACAGAAATTAAGAGGAGGAAGTGTGTGGGTGAAGCCCAGCATAGTACCACAGGCGAAAGGCTGCATAGCCATGACCAAGCCACTTCACCTCTCTGAGCCTAGGTATTCTGTGTGTAAATGGAGATTATGCTGTCTACTTTGTGGGGGTTTTGTGAAGGCTCCTCCAGGAAGGGGCTTTGATGGCAGGTAAGTGGGTCGGAAGGGGAGGGTGGGCTATAGCCCAAAGAGCAGGCTGCAGAGCTGGGCTGCCCTGGCAGGAACTGAGCAGAGCTGGGGTTCGAGATCTCCATGAACAAATGTCCTTTGAAGGGCTTGATGGGATCCAAGGCCTCTGTGGAGTTCACAGGAGCTCAGAGGAGTTGCAGGGTGGGGAGGATGCCATGAAATCTCTGAGAAGTCTTGGTTCTATACCCACCATGGAGACTCCTACTTCTACTTTCCCTGGCCAGGCCCTCCCAGCAAAGGGTTAACAGTCTTCTCTACCTGCAGTTGCATTTTAAAGACACGAAATTAAAGCAGGTAATTTATTCTCCCCACACACGAAAGAGCAATTAGTTCTAAACAGGGCTTAATCAGTCACCGCGAGATTGATTTCTGGAGCCCTGGGTTTTCGGGCTCCTGGCGCCATGCCAGGCCAGCGAGGGAGGGGGGGCAGACAAATGAGCCGCGGCGGCATGAGTCCTTACATAATCTGCTGGGGGGCCTTGGCAGGCTGGCTAGCCCACGTGGGGTTTGGCTGATTTGGGGAGAAGGGATCCCACTTCTGTAGTAGGTGCCCCCTCCCCAGAAAGTAGTGCTTAGGGTTGGACTGGCCCCCTGGAAAAGGCTAGGCCCAAAGCTCCAGCCCCACCCTCCGTAATGTCTGCGTGGGGGTTGGGGGGTGGAGTGCAGTTCCGGGGTAGAGAGTGGGTACTAGGGGGTTTGTCCAACCAGGTACTTACACCTATCTCTTCCCTTCTCCCAACCTTCCTACCCCACCTTTTCATCCTCCCTATTTCCTCCCCTCTCCCCTCCGGCTCTTCCCTCATTTCTTTTATTTTCTTCCCCTACTCATTCTACCACGACCCCTTATTTCCCCATGGCCTCCTCACTTCCTTACTCTCCACCCGTGTCCTTGTCTCTGCCTACAGAACTCCATCCGGCACAACTTGTCACTGCACACCCGTTTCATCCGTGTGCAGAATGAGGGCACTGGCAAGAGTTCCTGGTGGATGCTGAACCCCGAGGGCGGAAAGACAGGCAAGACCCCGCGGCGCAGGGCCGTGTCCATGGACAACGGGGCCAAGTTCCTGCGCATCAAAGGCAAGGCAAGCAAGAAGAAGCAGCTGCAAGCACCTGAGAGGAGCCCAGACGACAGCCCTCCGGGTGCGCCAGCCTCAGGGCCAGTGCCGGCTACCGCCAAGTGGGCCGCCAGCCCCGCCTCGCACGCCAGCGACGACTACGAGGCGTGGGCTGACTTCCGCGGCGGCGGGCGACCTTTGCTCGGGGAGGCGGCCGAATTGGAGGACGACGAGACCCTGGAGGCCCTGGCGCCCTCGTCACCGCTCATGTACCCGAGTCCTGCCAGTGCGCTGTCGCCAGCCCTGGGCGCGCGCTGTCCCGGGGAGCTGCCCCGTCTGGCAGAGCTGGGAGGCCCGCTGGGGCTGCACGGCGGCGGAGCGGGGTTGCCCGAGGGCCTGCTGGACAGCGCGCAGGACGCGTACGGGCCACGGGCCCGCGCCGGGACGCCCGCCTACTTTGGCGGCTGCAAGGGCAGCGCCTACGGCGGAGGAGGGGGCTTCGGGCCGCCGGCGCTGGGCGCGCTGCGCCGCCTGCCCATGCAGACCATCCAGGAGAACAAGCAGGCCAGCTTCACGCCAGCCGCCGCGCCCTTCCGCCCCGGGGCGCTGCCCGCACTGCTGCCGCCGCCGCCGCCTGCACCTAGGCCCGGCCCGGTGTTGGGCACGCCAGGGGAGCTGGCGCTGGCGGGCGCGCCGACCGCCTACCCCGGCAAGGGGGCGGCCCCGTACGCGCCGCCGGCGCCCTCGCGCAGTGCCTTAGCCCACCCCATCAGCCTTATGACGCTGCCCGGCGAGGCGGGTGCCGCGGGCCTGGCACTGCCCGGCCACACTGCCGCCTTCGGGGGCCCACCTGGAGGCCTCCTGTTGGACGCACTGCCGGGGCCTTACGCGGCGGCCGCCGCTGGGCCGCTGGGTGCCGCACCCGACCGCTTCCCAGCCGACCTGGACCTCGACATGTTCAGCGGGAGCCTGGAGTGTGATGTCGAGTCAATCATCCTTAACGACTTCATGGACAGCGACGAAATGGACTTCAACTTCGACTCGGCCCTGCCTCCCCCGCCTCCTGGCCTGGCCGGAGCCCCGCCCCCCAACCAGAGCTGGGTGCCAGGCTGAGGGCCACTTCCCACGCCTTGGGTGTCTCGGTCCCATCCCTAAGGGGCCTCTGTCTTCCCATTCTGAACCCCGGGTCCCCATTTCCAAGTCTAGCTCCCCTGGAGGCAGCCAGAGCCCTGCTAGAGACCTTTCAGAAGTTGACCCCCCAGGGAAGTGGGAGGGAGGGGCTGGACATCCCACCATTCTTGCCCAAACTCCTTCGACCAGTTCCTCCCCTCCTGGGGCAGGAAGCCTAGGAGAAGAAGCTGAATTCTGGGCTGGGTGGGAGTGGGAGGAGCGAGGTGGACGCTGGTCGGGAAAGCCAAATAGGAGATAGGCCTGGGAGCGGGGGACATTTCTGGAAATTTGGTTTTGTTTATGGAGCCCTAGCCATGACTCCTCGCCCACCCCAAACTTCGATCTGGTTCCTCGCTGACACACTTTCCCACTGGTCTTAGCCTCTCTTCCCCAGTGCCAGCAACCCTCTCCCAAAAGCTCACTAACGCCTTATTGGCCATCCAACCCCACGATTCAGCCCCTCCCTCCTATCCCTGAGACAGCCCCAGCTTCTCCCCTCCCCCCGTCAGAGTCGGTCCTTTTTTCCAGCCCACCCACTCCCAAATACTGGTCTCAGCCTCTCCTGCAGGCCTCAGCTCCAGATCCACCCCCCAAGCCGTCACCCCTTTCTCCGCGCCAGTTCTGGCCCCCTTCTCCCGTATTTATAAGTGTCCTGTCGGGGCGGGCGGTGGGCGCGGCGTCCCCGGCGCGTATCGTAGGCAGTGTACCGTGGCCGTGCTGTCAGCGTGTGCGTGTGCGTGTGTGCCGTGTTGAGGCCGTGTAGAGTGCATTGTACAGCATATTTTCATGAATAAAATTGTTTTAAATATTTCCCGCGCCTTGGGCTAGCAAGAAGGGGGCAGTGGTGAGGATAATTGGCAGGGGTCTTTGCGGGTGGGGGGAGTCTTTGCGCCTGAGCCTGTATGGAAGCTTTGTGTCCGGGCACGTGTCTGCATTCCCTGATGCTCGTCTGCTCAGCACACATTGGTTAAGCGCCTACTGAGTTCCGGACGCTGGAGATGTGCCTTGTGAAGCTCTGCACCTGCTTCTGTGAACATGTGCATGCAGGAAGTTTGGGGCCTGGGGAAATTCTGTCCTGAATGCAACTCAGAGATTGGGAGAAGGGCACAAATATTTATTGAGAACCTGTTAATGCCAGGCCCTGTATTGGATTTTTTTGTTCCCATTGTACAGATGAGAAAACAGGGTCAGAGAGGGAATGTGATTTAGGAAGGCACGGTAGAAAGGGTGGAAAGAGGAACTTTTGAGGTGCAAAGACTACTGTTGAAATTCATTCCCTGCAATCTACCAGCTATGTGATCTTGAGCAAGTTTTCAACCTCTGTAGCTTCATATTCCTGGTCTACACCATAGCACAGTAGCACCTATCTCATGGATTTCCTGTGAGGAGTAAATGAGAAAAGGTATGTAAATTACTCAGCACAGGTCCTGCACATTCATTCATTCAAGGAACAGTTAGTGAGCACCTGTCAAGTGCCAGTTCCTGTACCAAAGCAATGGGGGCTGCCCTCTGCGCAGTCTCTGCCCTTAAGGAACTTGGAGGTTTGTTGGGGGCAAGGATAAGTCCATAGGCGACTTTATGTTGAGGCAGTACTCATCCTGGACTTAAGAAGTCAGGGAAGGTGCTCAGAGAGGCTGCTGTCTTGCTAAGCCTGGAAAGATGTACTGGCATTGGGAAGAGGAGGAATTCAGACAGGGAGTGATATATTCAGAGTGAAGAGAGCATGTGGATTCCAGAACCACTTCAGCTGAGTGTGGTTAAGCTTTGCAATGAAAAGATTCTTGATGGCAGGGAGGCCAATGGGCCAGAGGCAGTGTGGCTCAGCCAGGGAGGCTGATGTGGTTCAAACCAGGAAATGCAGAGGGCAGTAGGGCTAGAAGGAAAAGGATGAGTTCACATCTACTTCGGATGTAGTCATTGGGACTAGGTTGTAGATTGGACATAGGGGATAAGAGAGAGCAAAGAGTCAAGTGATGCCTGGTTTCTGGGTGGTACCAGGGTATACAGGGCTGTTCCCTGAGATGGGGAGCATCATAGGTGCAGGAGGAGCCCTAGCGAATGGTATGCTTGGCTTCAAATAGGCTCAATTTGAGTTATATTCTATTGGAATCTTGACATGTGGGGAGGGGGGAGTTCAGGAGCATATATACTGTATGAATGGCATCTACTGGCATTGGGTAACATGGTGGCCTGGAGATACCCAGCTGGATAGTGGGATCAGAGCCCAGAATGGTGTCTGGGCTGGAGAGGGAGGTCAGAGAATCAGGAGCACAGAGTTTATGACTGAGGTGTTGGGCTTGGGGAGGATGCTGCAGAATGAGAAGTCACCTCTGATGAACACCTGAGAACACTTAGGCACAGGGAGAGGGACCCACTGACTGAGAAGGAGCAACCATGGGAGAGGGGAAGAGGAAAACCAAGACACTGTGGGGTGGGAGTCTTAAGGTCGTAGAATGTGATTCTAGAAGGGAATGCCCAATGCTCTTACTTCCTAAAGCTTTAATTTCTTGGTCTGGAAGATGAGGGCAGTAGCACCTGTCTCATGAATTTGTTTTGAAGAGCAAAAAGATTGGACTTACTGTCTGAGGTCACACTGCTAGTAAGGGGTAGAGCCAGGGTCCCTGCCACTGAATAGGTGCCCCCCATTGCCCAGGCTCTCCCATGGCCCCCACTGCCTCTGAGGAGGTGGCTGGGAGCAGAGAAGCAGAGGTGCTTGGAGCTAGTCAGATCCACATAGGTTCTGGACTCAGCTGATGGGCTCAGACCTCACTGGTGTGGTGTGGTGGTATCCCTGCCAGGTGGGAGCACACAGAGGCTGACAACCCCTCTCCTGGGAGAAATGCCCTAGCCCCATCCCACAACCAGGCTCAGCCCAGCTGGATCTGGGCTCCATATGGGCTGCAGAGCTGCCCCCACCCTAGGCTGATGGAGGGTGGGCTGCTGGTGTGAGCATGCAGGTCTGTGTGTGTCCACACCGCCCCATATGCGACTGTCTGTGAGGGCATGTGTGTGTGTTAGGTGTTAGTGTGCTGGGGAGCAGTTTGAGTGATGGTTGAGGTCTCCCGAGTGTGCACATGGCTGGGCATGTGCATGTATGTGAATGTGTGGGTGTGGGTGTGGGTGTGGTGCATATGACAGTGGATCTGTCTCTGAGTGTGCCCACACAAGGGCCTGGGGCTGTGGGGCCCATGTCTGTGTGTGCTTTTCCCTGTGCCCCCCAGCCCGGTCCCCACATGTGCACTGCATGCCTGCCTCTCTGGGTGTGCCTGCCTGTCTTGGCACATCTCTCTCTCTTCCTCCCTCTCTCTCTCTCAGCACCAGCTCTGGTGTTTCCCTGCCAGGAGTGTCTTAGGGGCTGCTCTGCCATCTGTCAGGGGGAGGGGAGCAGGGGGACACTCCAGACCTGGGATCCAGCCCAGCTCATGAGCAGGGAGCAGTGGGACCACCTCAGAGGAATGACAGCGCTCTGCCTGGCTCAGGCCAGTCCTCATTTCAGACACAGCTCTGTCCTGCTGGGCCCCATCCGGAGAAAGGGGGCAACACCCCTGCAGCTGGGGGGCTGAAACTGGCCCTTCCTCAGCAGCCTTGGAGCCCAGCAGACCGCCCCCTCCATGCCCACTCCCTGGGAGGCGTCTGACACATGATTTATTCATAAAAAGCCATTATTTGTGCCAAAGAAGAACTGAGCTGCCGGCTTTTTAAGTGCTGATAATGCTCTCAGCCTCCTTGCCTCTCCTCCCTCCCCCCCATCTTCTGTCTTCTCTTTCACCTCCTTCAGACTTCTACCCTTTCTCCTCCTCCCCTTTCTTCCTCCTTCTTCACCATTCTTCCTCCTATTCCTCTGTTGTGCTCCTCACACCTCCTCTTCTCCCTGTTTCTTCATTCTCCTTCCTTCTCACCCCACTCCACTTCTCCCCACTAGAGCGAGAGGAATGAGATAGGGCCAGAAAGCTCAGAGCCAGCCGTCTCAGACTGGGGGGAGTCCCGCACCAGGTCCTGGAGCCCCAAGGACCCCACGCTTCTACCTCCATTGTCATCTCTTCAGGAGTGGGGTCCAGTGGAAGGTGGGGCAGGTCCTCAGATGCTGTCCTAACCAGCTCCCCCTCTGCTAAAAGGTGTGACTTTAGCCCCTCATTATTAACATCCGTCCCTCAGACTCTCAAACACTCAATTAAGTAAAAATAGTGCCTTGGCTATCCAAGTACAGGTTCAAGGCAAGCCCCCTAGAGTCCCTCCCCACCAGGAATAATCCCCAAGCTCCCCATATAGAAATTCTGGAGCCATCACTGCTCAGGCAATGCCAGGAGAGGCTGGCATTAAGGTAGGCACTTGGACCCTGACACGGAGAACGTTCTATTTCCAGACAGAAAGAAGTAGAACGAGCATGTTCATAGTTTGAAGCTTGGGCATGGACACACACAAGGGTCATTGAAGCAGACATCACAGATCCACATGTGTGCACTCTCATGCTCGCACGTGCACACACGCACACACACACAAAATCATGTGCACAGCCACACACCTACTCACACAGATGGAGAGCCATCCCTCACCCCTTTCCAAAGCATTCCTCCCCTGCACCTGCAGTGGGGGCTAGAACTCTTTCCTGTTCAGACACCTGCTCATTCATTCATTCACTCCCTAAACTCTGTTTTTGCACAGCATTTGTGCCAGTCCTTGTGCGGGGCACTGGGAGAGGCATAAAGGAACACAACTGGGCCCTAGGGAGGGGGACTAGAGCAGAGGGGATGCTGCAGACCCTCCCTTGCAGCCTTGAACTGGGGGCTGGGGGCCCAGCAGGCGAGGGGTTAAGTCATTTGGCATCCAGAGCTGGAGCCATTAGGCCTCCTAATTATGAAATTATCGAGGTCCTCAGGTGACTGCTAATTTCACACACACTGTTCCTCTCACGACTAATGAACGCCCGCAGAACCCACACCTTGTCTTTCCTGCTGAATGGTGACCTGCAGTTAATGAGCTCAGGAAGGCAAACAGGCCGCCGGCTGGGTGGGTGGGGCATCAGGCCTGAGGAGGGGGCCTCTCGCCCCTCCTGGCTCCCTTTGCTGGCTGCCAGCCCCAGTGAAGGCTTCAGGGCCAAAGCCCAGCCCGTAGTTTCTGCAGGACAGGCTAGGCCCAAGGCTCTTGGGAGCAGGGGAGGGATACAGATTTGGGGAGAGCTTTGGGTCATATGACCTGAAATGAGCTTGGGGCGGAGCCCGGGTGGGAGTAGGCCATGAAATGTAGGCGGTGCAGGAGGACCACTTCTGCTTGGCCCTGAGGCCGTGGCAGAGACATTTGTGAAGGGCTTGGGGCTAGTGACAGCCTAAAGGGGTGGAAACTGATGGGTGGGGCTAGGTTACAGTCATCCCCTGATGCTAGAGACACGACAACTTTGGGGGATGGGAGTGCTGATGATTGTGGGAATGTCAGCTGGTGAGGTTGCAATGCTGCTGTTGTGATTTTGAAAGTTTTAATTTTTTAAATTAAAAAAGAAACATAAAACATCACCCTGCAAAACACGAAGAAAAGTGACACATACAGGTTGCAGTCTTAGGTGGGGCCAATATAAGAGCCCAGGTTGAGAGGCAACATTCCCTCAAATGGAGATACGGTGGCTCCTCCGTAGGGGGAATCCTGCCCTGGCTTTGACCCACTAGCCAGGTCATGCTGCTTGAGTGTCAGCATGGGGAATGAGGGTCAGGGCACACAAGGCTCTTTGTTCTAGCTTTTTCCTGCCCTCAGGCCTCCTTTCCTTCTCTGGGCTTCTGTTTCTGGGTGAGTACATGATAGGGTTAGACTATAGCTATGTTTACAGAGGGGGCATGACTAGGCTCTTTGAGAGGCTGCCCACACTCAGCCTGAGATAGGCACCCCAGGCCAGTCGGGTCTGTGGAAGATTCCCCTCGGATCCAGGTTTGTGCATTTGTAGAAGCGGTGCACAAAGAAAGATGTGCATCACCCTATCCTCTGAAAGCTGCCCCTTCCCCCTCAGGAAGGAGAGGGAGTCATGCTTCCCACCAGCCTAGTTGTAGGCTGTGTCCTCCCACAGCAAGTTCCTGCTCTGCCACCAGCTCTCATCTACTTCTGCACCTCAGTTTCCCACCTGTCAAAGGTCGGTAATAAAACTGTGATCTCAGGCTAGGTGAGGGGGCTCACTCCTGGAATCCTAGCACTCTGGGGGGCTGTGGGTGGATTGCTTGAGCTCAGGAGTTTGAGACCAGCCTGAGCAAGAGTGAGACCCCATATCTACTAAAATAAAAATAGAAAAACTAACTGGATGTTGTGGCGGGCGCCCATAGTGCCAGCTACTCAGGAGGCTGAGGCTAGAGAATCACTGAAACCCAATAGTTTGAGGTTGCTGTTAGCTATGATGTCATTACTCTACCCAGGCCGACAGGGTTAGACTCTCTCTCCAAAAAAGTATGAACTCACTTTGGATGCGGCAGAGACCTCAGAGGTCCTTGTTATTACTGTGTGACCTGGGTCCAACCAGGCCCTTTCCACCATTCTTCCATTTCTTTCCACAAGTGCTCACAGGATCTCTTCCAGGCAACAAGAGCATGATGAGGCCAGGGAAAAGCGTGTGCACCACGGGTGTTCCCAGGGAGGAAGGAGGGGCAGGGAGAGGCTGCCCATCTGCTCACAGGCACGCCCTTTCTTTGCTCATTCCTGCCAGCCCTTCATGTGTGTTAGTACACTTGACCTACACAACAATAGGGGTAGATGCTTTTATTATCTCCATTGTACAGCTGAGAAAACTGGGCTTAGAGAGGTTAAATGATGAGGCGAAAGTCACAGAGCTAAGAAATGGCAGAGTCAGGCCTCCAATCCAAAGCCTGTGAGACCTCGGGTGTGTTCTACCTTTCCTCTGTGTATCAGACACAAATGCCCAGGTACACCCAGGCCTGTGCACACATATACTCTAAGACACACATAGATGCAGAGATTCACTCATGGCCACATCCTACCTGCACATACCCAACTGCATATGTTTACCTTCCCCTGGGCTGAGGCTGACCAAGCCACACACCTGCAGATTCGGTCAGACATTGGTAGACCCGAAAAAGTTCATGTGTACATGCTCACACACAGGTATCCACACACACACAAATCACACATCTGCACACATAGATGTATGCAAACACTATCACATGTGCATGCACATACACCTACCCAGGGAAGTGTGCCCACACACGAGCTCACACCCCTATGTGCACAGGTGTCAGCTATCACTCATGTATGGGCACTGACATACAAACAGAGATATGCAAGAGACATCCTCAAGTGACCGTTTATACACACATGTGCATATACGTGTGCCTATCCAGACACATATTCTGCACAGGCATGAGGGTACTCACATGTGCACACAGGCGTGCACACACCTATACACATGCACAGGGCACCCAGGCCCAGGTGCCCTGGTACAGCAAGGCTTCCCTGTACTGTGGGTGTGATGAATGGACCCATGTTCTAAGCAACTATCAAAGTGTCGTGGTGTTTGAGGTGCAAACACCAATTAGTGGGGCCTTTGAAAGCATTGGCTTGTTAGAGGGGAAGCAGAAGAGGCTGGAACTGGCATAAAACATGGAGCTGTTTAACTCTCGCAAGGCAAGGGTGTGTGCACCGTGGAAAGCCTTTGGGTAGAATTCTCTCCTCCATGCTGCACTTGTTCCTGGAGAAGGACCCTCATGAGAGGCCTTGGCAGCCAGCTTTGATGCTCCTTGAAAGTGGGGGGGGGATAGTCTCCTGCCAGTGCTGGGCTGGCACTGAGTGAGCGGGGGCTGTGCCAACTGGCGATCAGTTTCATGCACATCGTAAACCTAAGTGCTTTCTGGAGAGTCAGGCAGATTGCACATAAAGTCCCCCTTCTGTCCCTAGCACACGGGTGGGCAGGTGAGGCAGAGGCTTGCCCTGGCAGACAGATCTCCGCCAAGCTGCAGGAGACCTAGTAACCTGGTCCCTGGTAGGAGGTATCCCTGGGGACATGGGGAGTTCTCTCAGCAGGGCTGGCACTTTTAGGGGAAGCTGGAGATGTGGGCAGTGCATGAGCCTGAGATCTTCTGGACCCTGCCATTTGCTGGCTGAATGATCTTGGACAATTAGCTTCTCTGACTCTTGGTTTCTTCATTTGTGAAATGGGTTTCTGTAGAAATGAAATGAACTCATGCCTTTGGCATAAGTGTCACAGAGCTGAAGGACCTCTGAAGACAAGTGAGGTCACATTTGCATTTATTGTATGTCCAAATAATACTGGCTCTCAGTCCCTGTGTGTTCAGTGCAGAGCTTTGGACCCCTCTCCACAAACTATCTACTATTCCCAACAGGCTCTGGGTAGTAGGGGTTGGGGATCTCATAGGCACACGCAAATCTGCCTTTTATTATAGCAGCCCACCCAAACTCTTGTCTATATATGTGTCTGTTCTCCTTAAGCATATTTGGAGAGGCCTCTCCATGCACTTCTCCCATCATGAAATACCAATGCCAGGCCATTAGGTAGCCTCTGGATGTTGTCCAAGTCCCCTGCCCTTTAGAACCCAAAAAGTGGTTTTGGGCTCTGCAGCAGAGATCCTAGGGGTTGGAGGGAAGATGGTAAAGGGTGGAGGGGTTGTGTTTCTGCTCAGCTCTGTGTTTCTGTCATCTGGGCCACAAAGAGCTGTGCTGTGCTTGCACATCAATTCTCAAATACTCTAATAAAATCTATTTTATCAGCTTTTGCCATCAACCTAACCCTAGGAACTGTAGTCCAGACTGGGTGTTAGGCTGAGTGGGAACCCCACACTGAGGAGGGATGAGAGCAGTTCTGAAGCCAAACTGCCTAAATTCAAATCCTATCTTTGGTATTTAAAAGCCACATGATGTTGGGTAACTTTCCTTACCCATGCTTCAATTTCCTTGCCTATAAAATGAGATGATGGTGTCCACCTCGCAGGGTTACTGTTGTGAGAAATAAATGAGTGAACAAGCATTAAGTAATGCACTTGGAACAGTACTTGGCTCGTAGCAGTATGATGTGAGAGTTTCTGATATGATCATCACAGTATTATTATCATGATGTTATAACCATGGTTTCTGTTTCTCCTGTGCTCTTTTCAGGCCACCAGTCTTCTTCTTTTAAGGACAAAACCAGTCTTCACATTCATCACTGAATGTCATGTTTTTGGCAGGAGACCTAGTAACCCGGTCCCTGGTAGGAGGTATCCCTGGGGACAGGGGAGTTTCACATTCAAAACAGAACTAGAGTGGGAGAAGGACAGGGCTACTGTAATTCCCAACTCCAGGGGTGACTTCCACCTGATAATCTTTGTCAGTGCCCTGAATTGTGCAGTGTCCAACCTAGGTATGTGAATCTCCTTTGTCTCTCTGAAACATGGAGCCCTGTCAACTAGACATCTCATAGTCAGCTTTCTTACAATGAGCCTGGCAGTAGGCACTCAGAACGCAGTGCTGGACCTTACACAATTAATCTTCGTAACCACTCTGTGAGGAGCAGATGATTATCTTTAGACTACAGATGTGAAAAGTAGCCTTCAGGGAGGGCTATATTAGTCAGGATCAGAGAGACTGTGCTGTGTAACGAACAACCCCCTGAATTTCATTGAATGAATACAATGGAAGTTTGTTGTTTGCTCGTACAAAGTCTACTGAAGGTATAGGCATTAGAGGTGACTGAGCTTTCCATGTTGCTTAGATCTTAAGGGTCCTTCATCCCAAAGTGGGCTTTGTTGGTACCTGCAGAGACTGGAAGGTCATGTACCAGCTTGATGCTTTGGCCAGGGACCTCTATCCACAGTTCATTGGCCAGGAGCAGTCACCTCATCCACTTACCAGCAATGGTAAGCTGGGGAAATGTCAGAGTCATATACCTGGGAGGAAGAGCAGAGGTGACTCTGCTGCATACCCTACATGGACCAGATAAGAGGAGTGCAGGAGCTTAAGGAGAGAGGAGAGGCTTCCTGGGGAGGGGGCTGGCACCAGACTTGGAAGAAGGGAGGTAAGATGGATTTGGACAGGCAAAAAGGAGGAAAAGGGCATTCATTTTGGGACAAAGGGTGAGTAAAGGCCTGAAGGTGGAAAGCATAGATGCCTCCAAGGAACAATGGGAACACCTGGCTTGAGCAGGTGTCTAGGGAGCATGAGGAAGGGAAGGATAGACTTTCAAAGGCCTTCAGGCAGAACTGATGACTTTGCCACTCATCATCGCCCCTTGTGGATGTGGTGGGGGGAAGGAAGGAGGCTCTGGTTTGACCTCCAGATTTCTGGTTTGGGGAACTGGGAGATAAAGGTGCCAGTCAGGAAGCTGGCAAGAGGAGGAACTGGGTGTGGGTTCAGAGGGAAGGCTCAATTGGGCTATGCAGGGTTTGAGATGGCAATGGAGCATGCAGGGGTGGGGGTGGGGTCTGGGAGGCCGTGGTTAGTCTGGTCTCAGCTCAGCACTAGTGGGGCAGAAATGTTGAACAGAGGTTGTAGGTGCCCAGGTGGTTCCTGAAGCCTCCAGCATGGATCAGGAGGGCCCAGACCAGAGCTCTGGAAAATGGCCTTGTGTGACAAGGTCAGAGGAGCACAGGAAGGTACCAGCCAGAGGAATGGGGACAAAGCCCATGGCATCATGGGATTAAGGAGGACCCAAAAAGAAAGGAGTGGGCAGTTGTGCCTGGCACTGTCCTGGAACCCAGAGGAGGTGGAACTGTGGGATTTAATGACCAGAAGGCTACTGGTGGCCTTGGTGAAGATTGTTTCCTGGCACGATGGGTGCAGAAGCCAGAGTGGAATAGGCCAAAGAGCAAGGAGGAGGTAACAAAGTATAGAGAGCAAATGCAGACACTCCTCCCTGGAGCATCCCCCAGACAGCATGGAGAGAGATGGCCCAAGGAGAGATGGCCACGGTGGGGAGAGGCTGGGCTGTCAGAGGTGAGTATTTTTACAATTATTTTATGATTATTATTTTATTGTTACTGTCTTTTAAGAAAGGAGACACTTGAATGTGTTGACAGCTGATGGGAAAGAGCCAACTGGAGGGGGATGTTAAAAATTTCGTTAGGAAAGATGGCACTGATTCAGGGCACCCTGGGAGTAGGAGCAGTGGCTATGGGTGCTATGGAAGGAGGGGCAGCTGTGAGGAAGCCACGGGGTGGGGGTGGGGGGGACAGGAGCATTGCAGGCAAGTAGCTGAGGGTCTCAGGAGATAAAGGAATAGGGTGAGTAGGGGGTGCAGGTGTAAGACACAGAGAGAGGTTGGGGAGCAGAAGGATGGGCTGACAGAAGAGTAGAGAGAAAGGCAAGAGTCACACACACATGGAAGTAAACAGGAATAAAGGAGAGAGAAAGAAAGAAAGAGAGGAGGAGGGCCCAAGGCACGGTGGAGGCTGAGGAAAAGACCCTTTGGGAGTGGGCATGAGCAGGGCCAGAAGGGACTATGGGGAGAATATGTGGCTTTTTCAGGGGAACTTGCCCCTGCCCAGAGCTTAGCTCTCCCCCCAAACATAACTCCTGCCAGCCCAGGGATCACCCTGACTATAGCCATGCAGATGCCTGGGCCCCCTGCTTTCTGGGGCCTGGGGTGGGGACAAGAGGGGTCTGCCAAGCTCTTCCTCCAAAGAGGAGGAAACAATCCATATCCCTCAATGTAGGGTGCTGGGCAGAGGGGAGCCTGGTTTTCACAGGTCACCAGTCTAAGCCCTGGTCACCCAACAAGCATGGGGCCCCAAGTGTAGACTGGCCCAGTGGAAGGCTAGGATTGCAGCCTGACCCCAAGCCCACCTGGCTCTAGGCCCTGGTGGCTCCTGCAGGGCCTAGGCCACCCTGACATTCACCTAATTGTCTTCCTGCTTTGATGAGCGGCTCCGCAGAGGCGCTGCCACGGATCAAATTAAATGTGAGCCAAGCAGGCAGCCCCGATGATGAGAGGGAAATACCACATTTACATAGTCCGGTGTGGGAGGCGGGGGGAGACCCAGGCCCAGAGAGACAGAGACCTGGGACCCAAGAAGAGGCAGGGGGAGAGAGAGACTGAGAGATGGTGGTGGGGAGAAAGAGACAGCACAGAAGGGGAGCAGGGGCCTTGTCCACAGGGGCCCTGTTGACTGAAGGGCAGTTGGGGTGGGGGCTCAATACAGGTAGGGGCTCTTCCCACCTCTAGGCAGGTGATTACCTCTCCACCAAGCCCAATCAGCTGACCCCAGCTGTAGGAAGGTGGTCCAGAGACGATGGTACAGCTGAGCACCTCTCCTGCACAGCTGAGTCTCCTAGCAGCTCCCTCACTCCACCCTAGACCCCACAGCTGGGCCACAGCTGGCTCCCTCAGCACAGCCCTGGAGGGTGCAGCCAAGACCGTCCCCTTGGTTCATTTGGGGACATCCTGGCTGCCTGTCCTGGGGGTGTGGGAGGGGGTTGTCTAGGAAGGGTGTACATGTGTGTGTGAGTGTGTGTGTATGAATGTGACAGTGAGAGTGGCCATGTGTGGCATCTGTATGAGAACCTCTGTGTGTGGGTGCATTGGCTGTCACTGGGCCTGGGTACTTGTAGGACATTAGTGAGTTCGGCCTTCCTGCCTTTCAATGTGGAGTCAGGCCTGAAGGCCCCAGGTGTCCTGAGGCTCCCGCCTGTGGACCCAGAGTTTATGTGCAGGACTTGTGGGATGCTGGTATCCAAGTCAGAGTGGGTCCCTCTGCCCTAATAGCACATTAACCAGGTGCAAAGCATCACCATGGCCTCAAAACAGCTCCAGGAGGCAGCTACTGCTCTTCTCCCCAATTTATAGAGAAGAAAACTGAGGCTCAGAGGAGGGAAGTGGAAGTGTCTTGGCTAACTACAAAGGGCACAGCCCAAGGCACAGCCAGGACTGTCCTACTCAAGCCTGTTGGTCCTTCTTTGCTGCCTGTCTTTCTGGGTGTCTGGGTCCCAGTCCAGGGAACTCGGCACAGTGCCTTGTGCCTAGCAGGGATTGATGAATGTTTATTCATCCCTTCCTTCAGCTTCTTCAACCTATTCCCCAGAAACTCCTTTTACCTGCCCTCTTTAGCCTGGGCTGGACACCTCTGATTGTATTTTTTATCATTCACAGTATTTATTCAATGCATGCCAGGTGCCAGACATGAGCCACACCCTTTTCATATGAGTCCTTGAACTCTATGCAGTAGGCACCCTCATTAGCCTCATTTGACAGATGTGGAAACTGAGGCTCACACAGATCACGGAGAGACATTTTGTTAAGAGTTAGGCTTTACCTGAGGGTCCCCTTCCTCTGTCACTGAGACAGACCTAGATGTCTGGGGAGGCAGGGGGGTGTGGAAGGAGAGGGTTCCCATATCAAGTGCGTGTGAGCTTGCACGCCCATATGAGTGTGAGCGTGTGCACCACAGCATACACATGGGGCCCTGTCTTCTGCTATCTCTGTGAGGTGCTTCCACCAGCTCACCTCACTGACTCCTTATAACTCTACTACCTGGGAATTATTAGTCCCCCATTTTTCAAATGAGCAGGCTGAGGAAAGTAACAAAAGTGACCCAAGCCTCCAGGGTTCCAGCTCTTTTCAGAACCTCGACACTTACCAGGAATGTGCCTTTTCCTACCCCACTTCCTGTTGCTCTGAGGGCTGTGGCAGGATGCATTTCTCTGTCTCCAACAACTCCTATTTGAGGCTCTCTCACCCCAACTCCTGGGGAGCTAGGCCACAAAAGCGTCTGTTGGCTCCACGGAGAAGCCCTTCCCCCTCACCCACAGGGTCCAGGGCGGCTTTTACTGGGAAAATAATTAGAAATCTAATTCTTATTTCTCCCACTCTGCTAATTGTCTGTGGACAATTTGATTGTAACAGTCGTCGCTGAAGCAGAAAAACCACCTTATTTCTGCCAGACATCCTCCCTGCAATTAACACCAGCAACTGCCTTGCTCTCCTCTCACCTGCAGAGACCCAGGGCCCTAAGGTGCCCTCAAGTTTCTGCCTCCCAGCTGCTGTAAGGGCACATCTGGGGACCAGGCAGGGGCAGGGCTAGGTGCCTAGGGACCTATCAGGCAAGGCAGAGAGAGAATGAATGAATGTGAATATTTGAGCATTTGGGTAAAAGAAGGTGGGTAAGATGGAGAGCCAAGCCCAGGGAGAGATGCAGGGGCATCTGGTTAGACCCAGGGCAAAGAGAGATGGGAGGTGGGGCGGGGAAAGGCATAGGCACAGGAAAGAATAAAGTGCCCAGTGGGAGCTAGTTGAGAAGTCCCCAGCTCAGACTGTCCTTCTGCCAAGGCAAGGGACACACCTTCTCTGAGACAAAACCAGACAGTGCGTTTAGGAGCTGGTTGCGGGAGGGCTCCCTAGAGAGCCCAGCCCTCGGTGGGATGTGGCTGATTAGGAAAGGAAAGCAGCTGAGAGGAGGGGATAGGGCAGGGGGGGGGATGGGGAGAGGGATGGGAAGGGTGATGGACCTAAGGAGCAGACAGGAGTGCGGATGGCAACAGGACTGAGAATGAAACAGCACAACCAGACTGACCTGTTGCTCACAGCTGCCAGGCATCCTCTCCCACTGGCCACTGCCCTCCCTCCCTAGGAGCACAGCCTCTGGCCGGAGGGGCGCGCCCTTCATTGTTACCCCAGTCTCCCACACAGCGTATCTTCACAGCCTTGTCCCTGTCCTTGATCCTGCCCCATCTCTTCCCTCTTGGCAGTCTCTGGCAGGGAGTGGATGTGGGGACCTTGCTCCCACATGGGTCAAGTCCTCTGTCTTGGGACTTAGGGCAGGCTGAAGGGCTCAGTCTTGGCAGGAGCCTGGCACACTACACTAGCTCTGGCCACTCAGATGCCCACCATAGGGCATCAGCCCCAGGGCAGGTACATGGCTGGCTCGCTGTGTGTCTGCAGGAGTGGGCAGCTCAGCTGATCAGCCTCCTCGCCTTTCTCCCAGAGCCACCACCTCCTGTCTGGGCCACTGGCCCACCCTTTTCCCCCAGAGGCCAGGGGGCAGGGTGGGTCAGGGGAAGCTGGGGCCTGTGAAGGGTGGAAGGAGAGAAAGAGGAAAGGCAGCTTCCTCCCAGAGCCTCCCCCGCTGGCCTGTCTCTCCTTCCTCTGCCATCCTCAGCCCTCTCCACTCCCCCTCCCAGGCTTGTCAGGGGAGGATGGGGGCCGGGGCTCCTGTCATTCTCGAGCTGGAGAGCTCCCTAGGCTTCATTAACATGCAAATTAGCAAGTTCTGACTGGCTGTGGCAGCCACCCCTCCCAGCCCCTGAGAGAGAGGAGAGAGATGGAGAGAGAGAGAGAGAGAGAGAGAGGGAGAGAGAGAGAGGCTCCTTTGCAGCAGGCTGGGAGAGAGGAGAGCAGCTCTCACTGCCCTGGACTGTACAGACAACAGTACACGTGTCTCACACATGCACATACACACTATACAGCCACATATCATGCAGTCTTAGGGATACCTGTGGACACACAATCACACACACACACACAATTTCACTGCCAGTGGTCATACCCTAAACTTCTCACACAGGCCTGTGAAGCCCCACTCCTTCCAAATTCATACTGGTTCACATCCTCACAATATAATCCTACTGAGGCACAAACTCAACAAACACACCATCCCCCACATGGCCATACACATACATACACAACCTCAGTCAGTCACACAAAGTCATACACAGGCACACAGCCCAGTGAGAGGGCGGTGCTGAGGTACCACACTGGGCCCTAGGATGCACTGCCACCACCTGGGAGCCCTCCAGGCTTACCTCTCCCACCTGAAACTGACCAGGACCAGCTTGCATTTCCCTTGACTGACTCTCAGCAGCCACGTTAAGTACCATCTGGTCCCTCTGCTTGGACCCCACCCTTCTTCACTCAGCCCACTTGTACCATTTCCCAGCTATCACTGCTACCCACAGCCCTCTCTGACCCTCTCTCCCTGGGGTTGGATCCCTCCTGGGGCTGCTCAGCTCCAGGGCTTCCCTTGAGAGTGACCCAGGTCACACTGCATTGAAATTGCCAGTTGATATGTCAGCCTCCACCAGGATGGGAGCTCCAGGAGGAGAGGGCCGGCGTCAGCCAGTCTTGTTTACTGCTCTGTCCCAGCTCTCAGCTCTCACCAACCTGTCCAAGCTATTTCCGCAGCAGGATTGAGCAGGAGCCAGCAGCGTTAATAACGCAAATGGCTAATACGTGGCTTTTGCCATGTGCTGGGCCACATACACAGGAATTCTACGAAGGAAGGAGTTTCTATTATTATCAACAATATTGTTAGAGATAAAGAAACTGAGGCACAGAGGCATCTGAGCACGATTGCCCAGCCAGCACTGCAGTCTGCAGTCTGGTTGCCCAGTTTTGGCCAGCACTGCATGTGCTGGACTGGGACTCAGACATCAGGAAGAGCCTTAGAGGGCTGGGGACAATCACAGGGATGGGGAACATAAGGTAGAGAGGGGCAGAGCAGAAGGAGGAGTTCCCCTATCTCAAGGAACAAGAAGGGCACTTGACCTCTGAGAGGAAGGTCTTCTCTCACTCCCTACCTGCACAGAGGCTCTAGGCCATTGGATCTTGGGGCATCAGGGCTGGGGAGATTGGCTAGGACCCACCCCATTTTAGAGAAGGGGTGACAGACCAGAGAGGCCCACTGTCAAACTTGCCTCCCATTTCTCTAGCACCTGCTAAAGTGTGCCAAACACTGTCATTTGAATTATCTCATTTAATCCTGGAGACAGCCCAGTGAGGTTGGCACTATTAGAACTATTTTATAGTTCTGAAAAGTGAGGCTCCTTATAATTGCCTGTGTCCAAAGTGGGCATGGGGCACATCTGCTGTTTTGTCTTCAGGGCATCATTTTTGCCCCACACTAACCCTGCTTTCAGAATGGTAGCTGCCATCTTTTACAGATCCATCATCCTGGATAATGCAGAGGGACATATGATTCAAACTGGGCCCATCAGAGTGCTGGCTTGAGAGCTTTGAACTTGGGGCCAAGGTGAGGCTCTGGAGTTTTAAGCAGTCCAGATCCCTTTCTTCAGCAGGAAAAGGGAGAGTGTCAACCACATTGAGAGGGAAGAAAGGGAGAATTGGCTACAACCTGCCCATAATGGGGTGGCCCAAGGCTGTGAGCACACCCCCTGCTTACTGGGCAGTCTCCAGCTAGCTTCACTGTGCCAACATCTCTCATTTGTCCTTCCATCATGCCATCCTCTGCTTATCTAGGGCGTTATTTAGCCCAGAGTCCTAGGGTGCTGAAGAGGAGCAGGAGGAGCTGTGCTCACTGGGTGATCCAGGTGGGTGCTGAACCAAGACTTAGGGCCCAGACCACCTTTCTCCTGCTGGGCTATGGGCGAAGGGCCTACAGTCACCAAATGGTCCTCATTCTCACACTGGCTGAGGCCTGGGCCCTTGTCTGCTTGTTCTCTGTGTCCAGAACAGTGCCTGACATACAGTAGTCACTCACTGTTCATTTGTGAAATGAATGGATGGATGGATAGATGGATGGACTGACGTGTTTCAGGCCTGGCTGGGCCACAGAGCTCACTGGTGTGGAGTGAGCATTGTATTTGGACATATTTGATTCTCATGTGCTCCCTGCCTCTGGAAACTGCTGGAACTTTTGGATAGGGTTCAGTGGGTAGTCCTCACTCTGACCTGCCATCTCTCATCCATCTCCCCACCCTCTTTCCAGCCTTTAAGAGTCTCTTACCCAGCCTACCGTATAGGAATGTGGGATTAGTGACTAGCTCTTTCATTGCAAGCTGCCTTTAATATTTTGGGTCTTGACTTAGAAGAGTATTGTTTAAATGTAAAGGGCCAAGAAGACATGCCCTTGTTTCTCTCCTCTGATATGTGGGTGACCCAAGTGTCACCACATGATGGAGCAGACTGTGTATGGTACCCGTTGGGCTATGTAATGTGGTGGGCTCAAGACTGAAACCCAGCTACCAAAGAAGGCCAGGGGAAAGATCCTTGGGGAACAAGTAAAGACATTTGGCGAGAGAGAGTGGGAGAACAGTGGCCTATTGATTAATAACTCACAATGCCACCAGGCCACACATCACCTGTTGAGCTAGGGACTCAGACCCAGAGCTCACACAACCCAGGACTTCCAGGCCTCATGGGTGCCTTCTGAATTCACCAGAGAGAATTCTTAGCATTAACCCTTTGCTTCTGGAGTTAGAATTGTTAAGGCTTATGAAATGGGGCCTGACACACCCTGCCCTGGCCCCTGGGCCCCACCTTTCCCAGAGCAGTGTGAGCCCCTCCTAGGGCTTGGCTGTCACCCACCCTCCCAGTCTGAAGACCACTATTAGTCCTTCTATTTAGGGATTTTCGAACCAGGAGGGGGTCTCTGGAGAGAGAAGAAAGGACCAGACCTGCAGATGGGCCAGAGTCCCTGAGTATCCTTTGAGACTGAGTCCAAATTCTGCCAAGGTGAAATGGAGGTGCTTGTGTTTCTGGCTTTGGCTCCTTAGCTTGGCAGTTGCCCTGGGCATCTGGTACAGACAAAGCAGGAGCACAGCATCCAACATGGGGCCTCCAGGGGCCAACATGCTCCCCACGTCAGGGCAGCCCCTCCCAGCCCTGGAAGCAAAGGGTTAACCGGCTGGGGAAGGAGGGAGCGGCAGTCGTTTGGCTAAGGAGCCTTGTTAATTGATTCCCTCATTCCCATTTGTTCCTGCTAAAGAGAGACAGATGAGAGTGAGCCCGCCAGGCCAGACTTGGCACCAGGCAGCTTGGCTGGGCACAGCTGTGCTCATGGCTCTGGTGTCTCTGTGGGGGAGGGGCTGGTCGCAGGGGAGGTGAGGAGGTGGGTCAATTCTATGGCAGGCCCTGGTGCCCTCCGCCCACCCCTATGGGCAGAGATAACCTAAGAGTACTTTTGAGAGGGTAAGTCTTTACTTCACCTTGCGGCACCTCTTTGCTCTATTGGCCTGTGCTGTCACCACCCGTGAATGGTCTGAGAGCTCAGTAGCAGACACCAGAGGCAGCTCGCTTACCACGGGCTCCACATGGGACCCTGCCAATCTGAGGCCCAGGCAAGATTTCTGCCTGGAAGAGGGTCAGCTCTGGCCTGTGTGACTGAGTTCTGGGCCTCTGTGAGGCAGGCTGAGGTACATGTCACTAACTTAGTGTCCTTGCCTTGGCCACAGGCTCCATCTGAACCCCCTGGTCCTGATCTGCCTTGGACTCAACTTTTTATCTGTACCTGCCTTGTCTTCATCTCAGTTACACTTGCTGGTGCCTGTTAAATTGGGCTGTTTGGGATTATGACAGACAAGAGCCCTGCCAGTTTCCCCTGGGAGAATGGAGTTTGGATGTCATGATGAATCCAACCACGAGGCCCCAGGGTTCAAATCTTGGTGCTGCCACTCACTAGCTACATAATTTGGGCAAGACATTTTTACCTCTTTGAGCCTTAATTTTCTCAGATGTAAAATGGCAGTGATACCAACACCTACCTGTGGTCAATTGCACACATGGCCACAATTTTCTACCCTTCCCTGAGCATGCTGCATAGCAATATACCTTTGCAGCTTCTCCATTGCCTTGGATCTGGGATGGTCTTATGACTTACTTTGTCCAATAGAATGAGGTAAAAGAGGCATAGCCACTTCTGAACCCAAGCCTTAGGAGGCCTTATACTACATATGTTTCCCCTTGTTTTCTCGGAACCCTGCCCAGTGGCTGTGTGAACAAGCCTGGGCTATCCCCCTGGATGAAGAGAGACACATGACCCAGTCAGCCCCAGCACTCCAATGACAACAATCCAGCCTTCCAGCCCCCAGAAGCAGAGCCCCTTAAGTGATCAGCAGCTGATGCACTTGCATGAGTGAGCTCAGCTAAGGCCAGAAGAGTAGCTCAGCTGAATTTCCAGACCACAGAATCATAAGCTTAATAAGTGGTAGTTATTTTAAGCCATGAACATCAGGGTGATGTGTTATGCAGCATAAGCTAACCAATATACTATATTGAACCATTCTGTGTGGATTACATGAGAGATAATGGTAAAGTTCTTGTGGAGTGCCTGGCACAGAGCAGGTGATCAGAAAGTAGAGCTTCTATTGCCTAGGGTAGAGTCACTGACCACACACTAAAGTCTCCTGTATTTGAGACTGTTCTCTCATGGGCATTCAAAAGTTAAGAGAACTCTCTCCTACTTGCTCCCTCCACCTCCCCCCCAGCAGTAGTGAAAATAGTATAACATTATTGAACACTTACTATGTGCCAGGCTGTTTTACATACATTTTCTCATCTAATCTTCACTCAGCCTTATGAAGCAGACATTCCCATTTAGACATTATTTCTTTTTACATATTCATCATTTATTTTATTTTATTTTTCATCCTGGGTAGAGTACCATGGCCTGATAGCTCACAGCAACCTCAAACTGGGCTCAAGTGATCCTCTTGCCTCAGACTCCTGAGTAGCTGGGACTACAGGTGCCCACCACAACATCTGGCTATTTTTAGAGATGGGGTCTCACTTTTGCTCAGGCTGGTCTTGAACTCTTGAGCTCAAGCAATCCATCTGGCTTGGCCTCCCAGAGTGCTGGGATTATCAGTGTGAGCCACCATGCCTGGCCTTTGCATATTCATTGTTTTAAAACCAAGTGAACTGAGCCTTGGAGATGTGAACTCTAACTTGCCCAAGGTTACTCAGCTAGTTAGCATTAAGAAACCCTCTGACTCTCCAGAAAGCAATCCAATACCCTCCATTTTTGTCTGCTTTGACCGTTCTGCTCCTGTCTGTGGCCCTCTCCTGGTAACCCCATGCTCTAGGGAGTGTAAGGGTTGTCCTCCTATTTCTACCAGATGTTACAGTTAGGCTTAGCGGGGTCTCCACTCAACCCCCCTGAGCCCAGACACTGCTCTTCTAGCCTCTTGCACACACAAACTTTGAAGCCTGATTCTTTCTTCTGTCAGGACAAGGTTTTTGATCCTTTCCTCTCATGGGTCCACGTACTTTTCTCTCTAGCTGCCCCTACTAGGCCTCCAAATGACAACTTCTGAGTTTTCCACTCTTGCAAACTTTTCCTTGTTCTCAGATTCCTGTTCATCTCTCCGTTCAGGAATTCAGCTGACACTCTGGCTGTACTGGGGATGTCATCTGCTTGGTCCCCTTCTCTTTTTTTGGGAGTCACAGCCCATCCTCACCTCCTTCAGCCCTGCAACCACAGTGTGACCTGCCAGGCTGCCACAGAAATCCTGGCCCTGGCCACTGCTGGTGAGTCAGGGTGGCCCATGACTTAGCCTTGTCAATGACAGTTCTCCAATTTATTGGCCTGGAAATGCAAGAGAGTCAGTCTATCTTAGAAGTTATGGGATATAAAAATTAAGAGGACACCATTGTGATCGTTTTCATATTTTCCTTTTCTTGTTTCAAACTAATTTCATTGCTCTAGGGTATGAATAGGTTTTAGAATAGTAATTTTTATTTTAACAGACGTAACTCTGGAGTAGTCTTTTCTCTCTTCACACATTATCATATTTCTTCATATTTTTAGAACAAAGGTGACCAGGCTAGCCATATTGAAGAGAAAACAAATTACAAATAACATTTGATTCTGCTTTTTAAAATATCCGGAGGACTCAATGGCCATGTGTCCTGCTCTGGGGGCGAAGCAGGTCTGCAGCTGGAAGGGATGAGCCCAGACTTTCCTGTAGGTGGGTTAGTTCCTCAGATTCTGTGAGCTAATAAATCCCTCTTCATGCCTGTGGGAAGCCAAGTTGCATTTCTGTTGCTTACAAACCAGAGTCCTGACCGAGATTCCCAGCCATGGAGTCTCTCCATACACTTCTTCCAGAGCGCTAGCGGATTGTCCAGGCATTGAAGATTTTTCCCCTCAAGAAATAACTTAAATCCCACAGACTTTACAGATGGTTCCCAAATCACTCAGGTTTCCCAGTCTTAGAGACAGGCATCACCAACATCCACACACTCAAACTAGAGACCTGGATGTCATTCTCTCTCCCCTTTCCTCTATCCTGCAGATCTCTATCTCCTTAAATTACTTCAAATCTGACCACTTCTCTCCTTCTCTATCACTGTCTCCAAGCACATCCCAGCCTCATCTCTGCTCTGGGCCTCTGCAACCAATTTCTACCTGGGCTGGCCCCAGGACTGGCCCCAGGACTGGCCCCAGGACTGCATGCTTCACATGCCAGCACAAGTGTCCTTGGCATGCCCAGGAAGATCAGATCTCATTGCTTCTTTTCTTAAGGTGCCAAGAATTTCCACCTCCCTTTGCATTTGGAAGAAAGCCGCCAGCTCATGCACACCTGTTTGCCCTGCTGTGGCCTCGCTGGTTTCCCTCCTGTCCTTCTAGCACACCTGCTTTTTTCCTCCTCAGGACGCCTGCCCTGCCCTGCCCTGCCCTGCCCTGCCCTGGGCCTAGAGCATTCTCACCTCACTTCAGAGTTCAGCCCCTTCTCTTAACTTAGGTCTCAAAGAGTCCATCCTGCTCACTCGTCCTAAAACAAGCCTTTACTCCAGTTACTCTGTGTCCCTGTGCCTCATTTGCATTCATTGCAGTAACATCACAGTCCAGTTTATTTTGTTTGTCTGTGTCCTCACTTTGGGTCTGTCCCTCTCACTAGACTGTCAGCTCATTGAAGGCAGGAAAGGGGTCATCCTTGTTCTTTCTGTGTTCCTAGCCCCTAACAAGGAGCTTGGTACATAGATGGGTTGGAGAATTTTCCACCACATGACTACGTGAAAAGTTGAATCCAGTGAGGGAAGCAGTATCAGCCTCATTCTACAGAACAGAAAGTTTGGAATTACTTGGAATTACTTCTGAGAGTACTTGGTGCCAAGATTCCCCACATTCTAAATCGGGATGGTAGATCTCTTTAGGCCTTTTAAGACTGGACTGGTGACCCCAAACTGGTCCTGTGGCCCTCAGCACCAGCTTTCATATTACCCTTCTGTTGGCAGAGAGGGGTCTGAAGCCCAAGTCTGTGTGAGGACAGAGTCTTTGCGCTGTCCAAGACGGCTTACTTTGTGTCATGTTTGAATTTATAAGGTGAGCCCATGCCTATTATTTTATCTGATCTTTCCTGCTCTGTCCATTCTCCCAATTTTACATGAGGAAGTGGGAACTTGGGACTCAGGGCTGGTCCAGGGGGCCTTGGCTTGGTTGGGATCTCCAGGGTTTCCAGGGTCTCATGGGTTTCTGGTACCCCTAAACCTGCAGTAGCCAGAGGGATTCAATGTGAGCTCTCCCTGCCCAGCCTGGATCCCTGCCCAAAGGGGCACCACCTCCTCCTACCCCCGTGCAGGCCACCCGCCTGTGTCTGTCACATCAAGTTCAAGTGATTCATGTGGCAGCAGCTTCTGGTCTGCCTGTCGCACGTCAGCTAGCCCTGGTTACCATGACAACAGGAAGCAAGGCACCAGGGCATCAGTGGGCTGTGGCTCTCAGAGGGGCAGTGCCACAGGCAAGGGAGGGGGCTTGTTTCTTCCTCCTATGGGAAGCTTGGCAAGGGGTGCAGCCGCCCGGGAGCTGGGTGGCCCCTCCCTGCCTCTGTGCCTTGGCATTTCCTTCCTGCCATCTGTGCTGGGAGCTGGGGGAGGGGCTGGAGTGCGGTCCCTGGTGGGAGGGGTCTGGCAGCAGATGGGTGGGAAAAACAGCCCTCCCCATCTATGCTGTGCCTCTGCCCCCAGCTCTAAAGACTCTCTTCCAGGGCCCTCTCACCACACCACAGCCTTTCTTTCCTTAGCACACATGGGTAGTTTGAGACCCAGTTCAGCTAGAGAATTGGTCTTTGGGCTTGGAATAGAACCTGAAAAGGGACGGGGATTCTTCCAGGGAGGGGTTCTGAGGGAACTAAGCTGCTTTGTGTCAGGACTTGGCTGGGACATCCTCTCACTCATTCTTCCCAGCATCCCTATAGTTCATTTTGTTCATACTCATTCTATAGAGAGGGAAACTGGCTCAGAGATGATGGCTAGAAAGTAGTTTTGCACCGGGATTCAAATCCAAGTCCATCTGGCTCCCAACCTGATTCTTGCTGGAACCTATACTGCCCCTCTGAGGGGAAGGGATTCCTCCTGGCTGCAGCCCCTCTGTCTCCAGCTCATCCCTGCCAGAGAGATGGCATCTGGGGGCAGGTTGGCAGGAGCTCTGCTCTGAGGATTTGGGTCCTGGTTCCACAGCCTATGTGAGAACTTTGCAAGCCCTTCTTAGGCCTTTGCCCAGGAGCTTCAGGAGCTTCTGGATGGCTGGAGTGGAGGTGCTGCTCCACTGGGGACACAAGTCTGTTAGCCAATCATGCTGCTCCAGGGCTGGGGACAGGTGACAGGGTGGGGATGTGACCAAAGAAGAGTCTGAGTGAGCAATGGAGCAGTGGCTTTCTTTCATAACAAGATGTGCAAATAGGACACTGCTCATTTGGAATTACTTCTGAGAGCACTTGGTGCCAAGATCCCCCACATTCTAAATTGGGATGGTAGATCTCTTTAGGCTTTTCAAGACTGGACTGGTCACCCTAACCTAGTCCTGTGGCCCTCAGCACCAGCTTTCATATTACCCTAAGAGAGGTGAGGGTGATGAGGATTTGGAAGGGGAATGGGCAGTGAAGATTCCTTGCTCAACATGCTTTCTGGGGGCTGGGGTGCCCCCCTACTTCCACCTTAATTTGGGTGGGGGGTGATGCTTTAGAAGAAACACTTTGAACAGTTGACATATGTTCCCTAGAATTTGAGCTTGGCTTGGAAAGAGTCTAAAAGTGGGTCTCTGGGTCCAAGTAACCATAACGGGCACCCTGCACAAAGGAATCTACCTGCCAAGCAGGTGACTTTTTGTTGTCTGAGTACGTGAACTGCAGAAGAAGCAGCCAGGCAGGGATAGCTGGGAGACCCCAGCTGCAGACACATTGCCCATGGCAGGGAAATGCTGGTTGAAGATCCCAGGGAGGGGTCTCCAGAGGCCCCATGAGACATGCTTCCCAGAGAGAACCACTAAGCATTTCCCTTCCTGGACCAGGCCTCCCATCCCCATCTCAGATTTTTCAGCCTGACCCAGGCCTGAGCTAGAGAAAGGACTCTTTAGACTGAATGAGAAATTGAAGTTTGATGCTAGATTCGATTGGAAGTTCTAACTTAAAAATGAAACCGATAGTGCCTGAGAATGTTCAGAAAGATTATGGGATCTGCCCTAGATATGGTCCAGGAACAGGGAATCACAAGAGCAAGCTATGAAAAAGAATCTCTACCAGGCGGGGTGCGGTAGCTCACACCTGTAATCCTAGCACTCTGGATTGCTCAAGCTCAGGAGTTCAAGACCAGTCTGAGCAAGAGTGAGACCCTATCTCTACTAAAAATAGAAAAAGTAGTCAGGTGTCATGGTGGGCACCTGTAGTCCCAGCTACTCAGAAGGCTGAGGTAAGAGGATTGCTTGAGCCCAAGAATTTGAGGTTGCTGTGAGCTATGATGCCACAGCATTCTACCCAGGGTGAAAGAATGAGGGATTCTGTCTCAAAAAATGAATAGAAAAACAAAAAGGAATCTCAGCCAGCAGTGCAGAGAAAGAATCAAGGGTCTTTTGCATTTGGCACTACCAGGGCCAGCCACTCTTGTAAACTGGTCCTCTAGGTTGGTGTCCTGGGGAGGTGGTGACTTAGACCCCATTGCAGGGCCCTCGACTTTCCCCTTCTCCCACCCCCTCCCTGCACTGAGTATAAACTGGGGGGACCCAAGTGGTGGTCTCTCCCTCTCCACTGGGCCTGCAGGGCTCCTTTTTACCCCCTCCTTGTTCCTGCATCCAGCCTCCAAATTCCTCTTCCACCTGTTCTGGGACTTCCCTCCTTCCTTTTTTTCCCCTGCCCACTCTAGAGCTGATTTTGGCTTCTTGAAACTGAGTTCATCATTGAGGTTAGGGCAGGCTGGATCCAGTATCCTCAAATGGACTTATATATCTATTAGTTTAATGTCTTCAGTTACAGATAGGGAAATTGAGGCCCAGAAAAGCAAGGAAACTTCCCAAGGCCATACAGCAGCCCCTGGCAGACGCAGGTTAGAATCTAGGCCTTTAGCCACCTAGTCCTGGGCTCGACAGGGTACCTGGGGCTCCCAGGGAGGGACAGCTAGGCCAGTCTATAGCAGGTCCCACTTGCCATTCTTCCCTCTCCCACAAAAGCACAGCCAGAGGGATCATAGAGGACAGAGGACTAGAAAGGTCTCTTCCCAGAAAACCTCCTGCCTAATTCAGATTGGCAGAGATGTCAGCACCTGTGCCATGAGATTCAGTGGGCCACGTAGGCCCTCAGAGAATTGGCTGTCAGAGCAGCTTCTACTAAGGACATCCACTGTGTCTACTGCCATAGACTTCAGCCAGGTGGAGTTGACAAAATACAGTTTCTGGAGTTAGACCTGAGTTCAGGCCCTGTCTCTACTACTTAGCAGTTGTGCCTCTGTGGGCATCACGCCATTTCTCTGAGCCTCGTTCTCTCATACGTAAGAAAGGACTATGGCACCAGGATTTGGTGTAAGGATGACAAGCTGAAACACCACAGGCCTGTATCCCAGCATCTGGCCTTCCAGGCAGCTTCTGGTCCCCTAAGAGATCTGGGAACTCCGACTTGCCTTGTGAACAATATGGTTGAGGCCTGAACTGGCGACCCCATCCATCCTTCCCCCGCTCACCCTATGTGGAGCCCTCGGGTCCCCCATCTATTTTTAAACTTCTTTTTCTCCCTCTGTCCCACCATTTCCATCCTTTTTAATCCCCCACCTCCTTTTTCAGAAATGACATAATTAGAGGGGTTTAACGTTCTGCTGCTGAAATCTTCATTTTCTTGGGTAATTTCCACTATTTCATCAAGGAATAATTAATTGCATTGTCTTTAATCAATTGTTTTACAAATCCAGCAGCGGGAGGAATTCTCCCACCATCCCTGCAGCTGCTCACCCCTCCTGGGTGAGATGCCAGCTCATGCCAACGAAAGAGCTTGGCTGCCAGAGCTGAGGTGGGGGGTAACCTCAGGAGAGGGACCCACTCTCTCTCTAGCCCCTGGCAGGGAGGAGCGTGTGGGTAGCCAGGCAGGCTGGGAGCACCCACCTGCCATGAGGCAGGCCTCTGGGAGGGGCTGTGCTCAGCTGGGATTCTGGGTTTCCCACTGGTTGAGTGGGGAGGATTGGTCCCATTTAGCAGATTCAGAAATGGAGGCTCAGAGAGGATCATAAGAACTGAGAGGTGGGGAGGGACTCAGGAGTCCCAGGCACTGGGACTAAAGCAAGAAAGGAAAGGTAATATCCAGAACTAACATCTTAGAGAAGGGGCTGGTGGTAGGGAAAGGAAGAAGGGAAGGGAGGGCCTCCTAAGCATGGATGGAAAGTGATTGTAATAATAGCCAATGCTCCTAGCACTCACAAAGTGCAGGCCCCATTCGTATGCTGAATGAGTGAGTGAAGATGGCATGCAGGGAAACTTAAAATTTACTACATCACCCTATGGCCCTGGGAACTAGGCCCCCTTAGTATCCCCACTCTACAGATGAGGAGTTAAGTGACCTGCCCTAGGTCATACAGCTAGTGAGGGGTAGAGGAATTGTGTATTTACATCAGTCCCCTATGGCAACAGATGAGTTCTGTCTCACTGGAGAAAAGCCCAGCCCTGCCATGGCCAACCTGGTGTGCACAGATCCACATCTTCTTTGAGTGCCTTTCTTCTTCCCACCCTCCACCCGCCCCAGGGCATTGCCCCCACCTTGGCTCTTTCTACCTGTGCTCCAAGGTCACCTTTTCAGAGCACCTTACCTGGATTTTCATGTGAAGAAGTGTCATATCTACTTCTCCTTACATTATTTTATTTTTCTTCATGATACTTAAGTCCCATGGTGGGCATCAGAGCTTCCCACCAAACACTCCCTGCTCCCCATCTTCCAGGAGTGCTTCCCCGCCTCTCAGAGATGAATGTCACCATGTGCCTTGCCATGGGAAATGAGATAGGACAGATGTGTCACAGATCATTCCCAGGGCTGTGGCTGGGCCTTTCAGAACTATTGTGCAATTTGTCATGTTCCCTTTTGCAGAAGGTGGAGATGGATGCTCCTTCAGCCTGTCCCCAAATGGGGATAATGTGGAGCAGATTCTCCCACAGGGATTCCCCAGAGGACATGGAGGGTGAGTGAGAAGCAACTCTTTGTGACTGATTGCAGCCAAACATTGCCCCCTCTGACAGATCTATCACTGGATATGTGATTATTCACTTATGTGTCCCCCTTTCTAGAATGTAAGCTTTGTGCAAACAGGAGCTCTTGTTTTGTTCACTGCCCTGTCCCTGGTTCCTGGAACTCTTCCTGGTATGAAGTAGGAGATCAGTAGGTATATGTTGAGTGAATGAGTGAAGATGGTATGCAGGGAACCTTAAAATTTACTACGTCCTCACTACCACACCTGATAAAGAGAATCTTCCCATTTTACAGGTTCTGGAACTGACACCCTGGGGGCGAGCTGCTCCTTAACATGCGGCCAGCTGACAGTGGGACTGGGGCTACAATCCACAGTCTCTTAGTCCACAGCTGGCTCCTCCCATGCTCCCAGGACAAAGCAGCCTCAGTGATCCCTGGCTGCCCTGCCCCCCAGTGGTACTCTTCCCTTTTGTCCCTGACACCAAGCATTTACCTCTGATAAGACGGGTGTGGGAGGGTAGAACTCATGGTTCCAGAGTCTGCCCCTGTCTCTTCCCCTGTAGAGTTACCTGCCCATGCATGGAGTCTCTTGCCTGTGGAGTCTCTCTGTTAATAGACATTTCAACCTACTGAGCCACCTGAGACCAATGTTTTGGTCTCTTACCCCTGTGGCTTTCATATCTGCAGCCCAGCAGAATATGGGAGGGCACTGCAAAGCTCCTGCACCAGAGTTCACACCACGCTCCCTACAGGAAAGGCACTCCCAGATCTCAATCTGGAATTGCATCTCTTCCTTCCCACATGGCTCCATCCAGCGTGGGTATCTGGTATTCCTGCCTCCAGTGGATCAGAAGAAACAAATTAAAAGGGCAAGGTAGGTAACAGAGACACTGCACAGTAACAGACTGAGCTGGGGAGATTATAACAACATAGAAAGACTCAAAGAACACAGACTTTGAGGTCATTTAGTGCAGGGGCAAAGCAAAGACGCTAAACTCTTCAGTAAAGCAGGGAGTATCACCCACTGTGGCCCAGGCAGTAATTCAAGTTCATCATACAAGTTACTTGATCTCTCTAGACTTGAAGTCCCTCAACTGCTGGATAATCTCCCAGGCTCCTTCTGAGAAACTCTGCGTCTGTTTCGACACAACTCCTACAACCAAGCAAGGTTAAATCATATCCCATATAATACTGTTTTTAAAGGGCAGGGGAGTCTATAATACCTTTTAGAAATGTATCCCTCTAAAGTGAGTTTTAAATGCATTTACTTTAAAGGTTAACTGAAAGGTCTTCTGTTTGAAGAGCTCTAATATGAACTCTCTATGCTGGCCACTGAGCAAGGTGCTGGGAATACAGAGATGAGAAAGACAGACACATCCTGCTTCTGAGCTTGTTAGTCTAGAGGGGGACAAGATGTGTAAACTAATCACTGCAATCCAACAGGATGCAATGGGGCCCGGAGAATAACCAGCTCTTTATGGTGGATCAGAATGGCTGGGTCTTGACGGATAATTAGGAGTTTTCCAGGCAAGGAAGGGGAGGAGAATGCAGGTGAAGACAGTGTGAGCAAAGGTATGGATGCACGAAACGCTTGTGTTCAGAGAATTGCAGGGGGTTCAGTCTTGGAATGTTAGAGTTGAGAAAAAGAAAAACCAGAGATAATGCTGGAGAGAGGTAACTGGGGGCTATGATAACCCCCACAAAGGTTTGGACCTTATTCTGTAGGCAACAGGGGAGCCATGGAAGACTAGGGAACAGAAGTGACATGGTCAGATCTGTGTTTCAGAAAGTTCCTCCCTCCAGCAGCCAGTGTGGAGGATGGATGGAGACTAGGGTGGCCAGGGATGTGCAGGAGAAAAAAACGTACCAGGTGTTGTCAGGGACTGGATGCTGGTTACGAAGAAGTGGCTGGGGTGTGGCCATGTGTCTGTCTTCAGGTCTGGAGAAAGTAGGGGGCAATGGTCAAAAGCAGAAGGGGTGGTCTGTGGTGGTGGTTGACTTTGACACTTGTGCCATCAATCTATGGCTCTTCTGAAAGGCTGGTAGGTCAAACCGTCAGGATAGGCACACTGGGTGGATTATGGGAGGTGTGTTTTTTTTTTTTTTTTTAAGAGACAGAGTCTCACTTTATTGTCCTTGGTAGAGTGCTGTGGCATCACAGCTCACAGCTCACAGCAACCTCCAACTCCTGGGCTTAGACGATTCTCTTGCCTCAACCTCCGGAGTAGCTGGGACTACAGGCACCCGCCACAATGCCCAGCTGTTTTTTTGTTGCAGTTTAGCCTGGGCCAGGTTCGAACCCACCCCCTCCGTATGTGGGGCCGGCACCCTACTCACTGAGCCACAGGCACCTCCCTGGGAGGTATATTTGTTATTTATTTCTGTCACAAGTTATCCTAAAATGTGTAGCTTAAAATAGTAAGTGTTTATTATCTCACAGAGCTTCTGTGGCTCAGGCATCCGGGATTAGCTTAGCTGGGTGTTTCTGGTTCAGGGTTTTTCATGTAGCCAAGATGTTGGCCAGGGCTATGGTTGTGTGTGGGTTCACCTGGGGCTACAGGAACCGCTTTTCAGGTGACACACTCACATGCCTGGCTGGTTGGTGCCAGATGTTGGCAGGAAGGCCCATCTCCAGTGGGCTGCTTGGGTGTCCTCACAACATGGCACCTGGCTTCCCCCAGGCAGAGCGATTCGAGAATGAGCAGGGCAGAAGCATCCCTGTCGTTGTGACCTAACCTAGGAAGCTATACTCTGCTATTTTCCTAATGACCCAGGTTTACAAACAAAATCAGCTCTATTCAATGACTACACAAATGTGTGACTGCCAGGAGGTGACAGGGGGAGCTTCTTGTAAGCTGCCTACCAGGACAGAGATCTCCCTTTTAATTCCCTTGAGTGTGTATGAGGAAGCTGACACCCAGAAATAGGCAGGGTCACATAGCAAGTCCACAGCCAGAGCTACATAGTGGAGTCTACATAGGCCTAGGGGACAGCCAGGGACCCTGTTCCCCATAGAAGGAGGAAGCTGATGCCAGGTGCTCCTTGCCACAGGGCCTGTGGCTCAGGAATCCGGGGGTGGGAGGCCGAGGGACTAGCCACTCCTTTGAGAGTAGGCTGCAGAGTGGAGCCTCCCCACCCCACCCCCACCCCCAGAGTATAAATAATAATCCAGGGCCGCTCTGCCAGCTGTGGGCAGGGCCTCCCCACCCTCCATACCACCCTGCTAATCATTCATGCAGCTGTACAGGAGGTTTGTTCCCCACTCCACACCATTCATTTGTTCATTTGTTCAAAACATGTTACAAAAAACCTCCTATGTGCCCAGCACCTCTAGAACCTATGTTGGCCATGCACAGACATATGTGTCTCTCGATTTCATGCTTGAAACTTCCCACCCGGTGGGGCAGACCAATGGTGAAGCAAATAAAAACATGAAGACTATATATTTTACAAATCGTGAGAGCGATCTTAGAGGAGAAGAGCAGAAGTGCTGAGTTTAGATGAGCAGTCAGGGAAGACTCTGTTAGGCAGCGACATTTAGGTCTAGAACCAAAAAGGTCTAGCAGACAAAGAATTTAGGGTGACAAAGGTGGGATGGGTTTTCCAGGCATAGGGACCAGAGTATGCAGACTCTGCCAGGAGAGGTAAGCTGGAGGTGGGAGAAGCATCTTGGCTGAGCTGGCATGCAGGCTGGACTGGCACCAAGCTAGCCCCAAGCAGGATCCTTGGACTGGAAGGATGGGCAGGCAGCACTTTCAAAGGACAGAGATAATGCAGGTCCTCCAGAGACTGCTATAGGAAACTTGGGGTGGTAGGTGGAGGCAGGAGGGAAGGAAGGGGGACAATTGTAGGAATTTAGGGCCCCAGGACCTGAGCGGAGCTCTGGCAGAGGGAAGACCCTAACATTTCAGATCCCTTAGGGTTCTGGGCCTCCCCCAGGGACCACCCCAATGCACTTTCTGTGCACTTTCCCAGATAGGCCTGAGCTAAGCCAGGTCTGCTGTTGCCCTGCTCTGTGGCCTATGGGAAACCCAGTTTCTATCTCTGAACCTCATGTGCATTAGAATCACCTTCTTCAAAGGGAGTTGCTAAGAGCAAAAGGGCCAGTGGGTAGGAAAGAAAATTATTGATTGAGAAGTCTGTCCCACACCCCAGGAGGATTGGGGATTCGTTTCTTTTATTTTGTTAATATATTTTTTTCATCTCTGCTTTAGTCCCCTCCTCCCCACTCCCTCCCCAGCCTCTGGTAACAGTGTTTCTACTCTGTCTCCATGAGATCAATTGTTTTTTAATATTTAGCTCTTGGGGTTCATTCTCACTAATTAATCTGGGTGGGGGGGGTTGGCTTGGGGCCCCATTAGCCCTCTGCGGTGTTGCCCCCAGGATATCTGAGAGCAGGCAGGGGCTGCTCCCACCAGGGGGCTGTGGGGTTAAGTGGGAGCTAAAAGGATTATAGGGTCCTTGTGAGCACACAGCGTGATCAGCCCCTGCTTCCAGCCTGGGCCGTCTAGATGCCGGCTGCAGGACCTCAGAGTAGGAAGGAGGCAGAGAGTGGCAGAGGCTGAGGGAAAGGGAAGGAAGGAGAAGGGGGAAGGAAGGAACCAAAGGGAGGATGGATTCAGAGGAGCCAGATCTGCGGCACCCCCCACATTTGTGCACAGATGCGCACACACACACATACATGTGCACACAGACGTGCTCACAACGTGACAACACACCAGAGCATGTGAGTACATGTGTGCACATGCATGTACTAGTGTACACAAGAGCACAGGCATGCATGCCTATGGCACAAGTATGTGCACACATGTGCACAGACACATGCAGGCATGCACACAGATGCTCTCTCACTCACACACACACACACGTGCACACACACACATTCACGCACACACGCTGTCCTGGCCCACCCTCCCACCCTCTCCTAGTCTCTCACTCAGTCTGAGACCTACGCCTTACACGTCCCCAGGTCATAACAGCACCTTGGATGCTCCTTCAGTCTTGCATCAGTCCCATGCACCACCTGGGACTTGCACATTTCCTGAAGCTAGAAAGGGCCCGAGCCAGGATTTGAACTCATTTTGGAGGGTATGCCTGTATGGGGAATAGAAGATGAATCCAGGAACCCCCAATGGGCCATGCCCCCAGGAAGAGAGAAGGGGACAGAGTATCCCACACCTGGGATGACACTGCTCGGAAGTACCGCTACCACGCGTGCCTTCACCTGGCACCACGCTGCCCTCTGGGCTTCTTTCCTTTCAGCCCTCTGAACCCAGGCAGGAGTTGCTGGCCAAGGGGCTGGTGCCCCACAAAGAGACCATACACCAGGCAAGCAGCCATCGCAGGAAGGAGGAAGGATCTGGGCAGGGTGCTTCTGAGTGCCCTGGACATTCCGGCCACTTTTATGTATTACATTTTCAAACAAAAAGTCAATGGGCTTGCAGGGTTCACAGAGTCAGGGCTGGAGAAGGTTGGTCTTGACCTCAGGCTTCTGTCTTTACATAGCCAGGGGCCTGGCTTCAAAGGCACAGAGGTTGGAGTGCCCCTGGCACAGCTTCCAACAGCAGCTTCAACCCACATACTGCCTCTGCTGTCCTTGCTGCAGCTTGAGGGGGTGAGCAGGTGGACATAGATGCTAGTGGGCCGGGGTAAGGGGCTTTGGGATGGCTGCCCTATACGTGGCCCCAGGTCCTGAAGCCCCTGTCTCCTGGTGATGTCAGACCTTAACTGGGGACAGTTCTTAGATCTCCCTAAGAGGCAGCTCCAGAGCCGGATAAGGGAGGAGATCCCTTTGGGTGGCATGCTCTGAAGCTCCTTGGGGCTCTCCCCAGCAGCCTGCCAGGGGCCTGGCCAGCTGCTGCAGCCAGAGATTTATGGCCCAGCCTGAAGGCAGCACAGATAATAAATCAAGCTCCAGTCTGGCCCTGGGCTGGCCTTCCTGCTGCCTTCCAGGCCTCTTACCTGCCCTCCTAGCCAGGGCCCTGAGCTGTGCAGGGGAGTAGGAAAGGGCCCTGGCTTGGAGGGCCTTCTGCCTTTATGCTCCCTCCTTATGGGAGAATCTCCAAGTTTTGCCAGGGATTGGGTCCTGGAAGTTAAGAGCTGGGACTCACAAAGCTACCAGCCTGGGTCTAAGTGCCAGCTCCCACACTCCTGGTTGTGGGTGCTTGGGTAGAGGCACAGCCCCGCACATCCATTTCTTCTATAAAACGGGGATAATTGTCACATCTGTACCATGACCCTTGTGAGTTTTGCTAAGGTGCTTACAAGACTGGGAGCTAAGCAGCTCTTACCTGAGGCCCCAGGTGCTCTGACAGCTTGAGAATAATGAGCCCTGTTCCCTGACCCTTCACCCTTACTAAGGTTCTTCTTCTGGACACTCATAGGAAACAGATACTATCTGTTTAAAGAAGAGGGTGCTGAGACTCAGAGAGGGGATATGACTCACCGAAGATCACACAGCTGGTAAAAGGCAGGCCTCTCTGGGAGCTCACTCCTTCTCAAGAGCACACAAGGCCTGGGTGCCAGGAGCTGGTAAGGCCCAGCAAGCTGTGGGCACCTGCCGAATGTGAGTTCCCTCTGCTTTCACGGGGGTCAGTAGGGTGCTAGTTGGGGGCCTGTCAGTGCTGAGTTGGGTGGGAGCTGGAGGGGCCAGGGCCCCAGGTAAGCTCCAGGCTCCACCCTGAGAGGCCCAGGAGACAGGGCCCGGGCAGCATCTCTCAGCAACAAGACCTCAGGGACACTGCTTGTCTGCCTCAGGTGCCCTGGGGAGTCCGGGGTGTCTGGCTGACAAGCCTGCTGGGTGGGGGCACAGCTGTGAGCTGGGCTCCCAGGAGCGGGGAGTGGGGCTCCCCTTTCCAGCCCAGGGTGAAGCTGCTGGTGGGAGCGGCTTCCTCTTCCCCACCCCCAGCTTTCTGTCTTTGTGTGGCTGTCCCCCTCTCTGTCTCCTCCTGGTCTCCATCTCTCCCTGAATCACTCTGGGGTCCTAGGTCTATCTCCCTCCTCACTCCATCTCCATTCCTCTGCCTCTGCCTCTCCAGGCTCTGGTGCTTGCTCCCCTCTCACTTTCTCTCCCTTGGGGCTCTGTTTCTCTGTCTGCCTCTCTTCCTAGCCTGTTCACTTTCTCTTCCGTCTCTTCTGCATGTATACCCCACATCTCTCTCCTGTGCCACCTCTCTGTGTCCCACGTATTTCTTTGCTCTGTCTTTCTCCAGGTACCTCCAGCACGCTCTCCATCCTCCTGCTCCCCGGGTCGGATGACATCAGACTTACTGCTTCCTCTGTCCCCCAGCAAAGGAATGGTGATTTGGTGCAGCCTTGGTCAGAGGGTCACACCACAGATGTTTAGTGGGATGTGCAGGAAACATAGTTTGAACCGGGGACCACAATTCTCCTTATGACCTGGAGCTGGCCTCTTCCTCTCTGGGGCTCAGTTCTTCCATCTGTTAAATGGGTGTAATGGCTTTGCTGAGAAGGTTCAGTGCCCTCCCAACTGTTGCTAATCACAGGCTGTGATGGATATAGACAGACTGTCAGGCCCAGATGGTGTGGGGCATCTTCTGGAGAAAGGCTTGCCAGGCCTCCACCCTTGCTATCCTGGCTGGCAGGCTCTGTGGGGCCAGCACTGCCCTTGGGCATGTGAAGTCCTCTTCCCCAGTCAGGGAGGCTTTGGCGCACTTGAGTGGCTTCGGCTGCATCATGGTGCCCTCTGGTGGTCAGAGATAGAAACTGCTGCCACACTCCACCCCGCCCCCTAGTCCCGAAGATGCTGACTCCAGGGCCCTGCTTAGTGACAGTGGGCCCTCGGAAGGACAGTGGATCTAACTCTACAGGGCACTAGGTATGTGACAGACACTCTTCCAGTTGCTCTTGTGCACTATCCTGTTTCATCCTCACCCTGCCTGGCTCTTGTCTCCATTTAACAGATGGGCAAGTTGAGACCCCGGGTTTTAACCCACGAAGTCTGATGTCACAATTGGATTTTTGCCCCTGAAGTAGCTCCAGCAGATAGCTACAATCCTACATCAATGTGACACATTATTTGGGGGCTATGTATTTGTTTAAAAAATATCCCTTTACACCTGCTGTGGGCAGTGCCCTGTAGGAGACAGCAGAGTCAAACAAGCCCATGGAATCCACCAAGTCTGCTGGTGTCATTTTATAGATGGGGAAACTGAGGCCCAGAGAGGGACTGTGACTGCCCCAAGGTCACTCACATGTGTATGAGGGTGTATGTGGCATTGATCTGCTGGCTCTATGCTCTACTGGGAAAGTCGAGACCTGAGTCACTGGGGGTGACTCAAGGTCACCGTGCAGACTCTCAAGCCCATCATCACTGAAGTAGTGTTCAGTGCAGCTTCCAGGGAGGGAGGCCACTGGGAGACTGAGGGCATGGATCTAGAGTACTTTTCAAATCTGTAGATCCTATGTCTATTGATCACTCCAGCAGGTAGGGACTAAGGGTCACCCCATTCTAAGCAGGTGTGATTCTAGAATCCCAGGAGACAATTACTGGAGGAGATGTGTGGGGGCAGAGGTAGAGGCCGGTGTACCCACACAGGAGGTCTGTTTGAACCTGTGTACAGGTCAGGGCTAAGGCAGAAAGGGAGGGGAAGTATCAAGAGAAGTTGGCAGACACAGAGGGGGCCCCAAATGCTGGACTAAGGACCCTGGGCCTTTTCTGGTCACCACTGGAGCAGGGCACAACCTCCAGTTTCCTCTAGTAGGTGTGCTAGCACCTGCCCCATGGCAGGCACTGGGCACAGGACATCCAATCCTGATAGAACCTGTGATACAGGGGCTGATGAACAGAGAAGACCACCCTAGAAGCAGGCCCCTCATAGCCGATCCGTGGTGGGAGATCTGTGAGGCCAGGGAAATGTTCTAGAGCAGTGATTTTCAACCTCTGTGCTGCGGTACACTAGTGTGCCACGAGAGGATCTTAGGTGCTCCACAAAAACTTTTAAAGATCATTCATTAAGTTATTTTCAAAAGCAGTTCAAAGCATAGTAACTATATTCTTTTTTTTACTCCTTTTTTTGAATCAACATAATTTGAGTGTGCCATGGAAGTTTAATTATAGGTTCAAATGTGCCATGAGATAAAGAAAGGTTAAAAAACACTGTTCTAGAGCTTTACCTGGTTGATAATTACGAGATACATAGGTAGGTATACCTGGAGCTGTTCACTTTAAATTAGTGCACTTTACCATTCATTTCAATTAAAAAAGAAGAAAACAAAAATAGGCTTGGGTGGGAGGGAAAGTTGGAACGGCCAGTAGGTGGGCCTCTCCTGGATGGAGGGGACCTAGACAGAGAGAAGGTAGTGAGACTTCTATGGAGGGTTTACTGATGGGACTGAGTATGGGAACCTCGAACTAAGAAAAGGGTCTGAGGGGAGCCAGGGGTGGAAACTGCAGAGAGTGGAGTTGGCTCAGGGCCCTGTGGGACCCTGTTTATGGAAGAGTCTCCCCACTGCAGCAGTAGAAGTTCCCCTGAGGACATGGATCTAGAATGCTCATCAAATCTACAGATACCCAGGTCCTGAGTCTACTGATCCGCTGAGGGTAGAAGGTAGCCTCTAAAACCATATTTTCATATATTTTGAGGGTGAGTTTGACATTGGTGGCTACAGACTAGTATTAGGAAATCATAGCCCAAGGTTCTTTCCAAATCTTGGCTTCTTTGAGTCCAGACCCTAAGATTCTCTGGCTTAGAAAGTCATTTTAGATAGCCACCCATTGCCACCTCTGACCATGGAGAAGCTGAGTTCCAGGGAGGGGAAGCAATGTGCCCATGACCTCACAGCCAGCTTGTAGAACTGAAGCCGGAATCCTGGCTGGGCTGCCAGGCCAGGTTCCCAACCCCAGGTTCCTTTGTCATGCTCAAGGAATTCTCAGCTGTTACGGGCCTCAGGGCGGGCTAGGCGGGACTCCTGGGCCAGTGCAGGAAAGCTGGCAGCTGTGAGTGGCCCCACCCACCCTGCAGGTGCCCCAGATCTCCGAGGTTGTGTGGAGGCTGTCTAGTGCTGTTGGCTACTCAGGTCTTATGCCCACCTCCTGCCCTGGGAGCCCAGGCAGAACTCCTGAGGGCACTTCTGGGCCACCAAGGGAAGAGGGTAGAATCCTGGCTCTGGTCCTAGAATGGGAGGCCCTCTAGGAGCTGTCATGTGGGGGTGCTGCCCCCAACTCCTGCTTGTGATGCCTCATTAGGATGCTGGTGGTGCAGGCTGAGCCAGCAAGGTCACCACGGAACAGAGCGAGGGTGAGGGCAACCCCCTCCTGCCCAACACTGCCTTCATGACCCCTGTGGGCTCTGGCCCTCTGCCCAAGGCAGGTGCCTGCACCCAGCCTCACTCCTGCCTGGACACTCTCCCTTTCCTTTTTCCTCCTTCTTCCCCTCTTGACCTCTCCTGCTTCTTCCTCCTGCCCTTGGGCCTGGGTCCACCTGCTTCCCTTACATCTTGGCCCCTTTGGAGCCAAGTAGATGTGGTTTGAGCCCCCGTTTCTGTTCCTTCTGTTCCTCGTGCTCCCTGGCTCTATGTCCTTAGGCAAGTTGCTAAACCTCTCTGAGTCTCAGCTTACTGATCTGTAGAATGGGGGCAATAGATCTTATCTCATGAGTGGATCTTTAAACTATCTAGCCTTGGTTGAACATTTACTCCCTGCAGGGCACCCTGAGCACCTTTTATATAAGATACTTAACTGCCAGAGACAATGACCATCATCATCCCTGTTTTATAAATAGGCAAAGTGAGGCTCAGAGAGAGGGGACAGGTTTGTTTCTGGCTGCCTAGCTGTAAGTGCAGAGCTGGGCTTTCTGGTGCCAAGATCTGTGTTCTTTCCTGGGCAGTGGGGCACAAAAGCAGCAGTAGGGCCATGGGTGACCTCACAACGCGGGAAGGCGAGAAGGCTGGGTTCAGGGTCTGTGCTTATGTAGCCTATGTAGGTTAAGATCCTGGGTGTTGGAGTCAGCTGTCAGTGTCCTCACCTGTAGAATGGGGAAAGCAGTGACCATCTCAGGGGCGGTGGTGATTTGTAAAAGAAACAATGCCTGAGACTGAGTCCAGTCTCTTCTCCCCTGCCCAAAGCAAGAAGGACTCATGTGTTGGCCTAGCTGAGGTGGAGCATGACTTTGCCTTATGGAGACAATCATACACCCAGCAAATGGTGACTTTCACCTCATTTTTCCTGCAACCACCATTATAAATCCTGAGCTCTATGCCCCAGGGATGGAAATGGCTACATGCACCACTTAAGGATCTAAATTTACCTCTCCCAGCTAATACACAGTTACCCCCTCTCCAGGTGAGAAGTGGGGCCCAAGCTTTTGGGAATCACATAGCCCAGGGCTGGCCAGTTCCTGTCCCTCCCTACAGGGCTCCGTGGGAGGGTGAGGGTAGCTCCCTCCCTCCATCTTCATTAGCATTCCAAAGTGCACTGCCCAAGTGCCCTTGTGCGGTTGGGTAGATTCACATCTGTAGGTTCTAATTCACCCTAATTGACCCTGCAGGGAATCTTCCAAACTCCTGAGGTTTTACAGCTTCTTAAAGTTTTATTTTGACTTTTGAAAAATAGTGCATTTATGCCAGACACACAAGGTTATGGATCAGGGTGGCTCTGAGTGACAAAGTGCACAAAGGCCAGTGTGCAGAGTGAGTGGCCAGGCCCCAGGCTGGACATTTTATAGCAGAGGCAGCAGAGGTTGGGAGAGGGTGGTGGTGACAAATAGAAGCTGGCTTTCATTGAGCATGTGCTGACTCTGTGCTAAGTGCTCTCTGGGCCTTAAGTAAAACTGCCTAAGGTCCAGCAGCCATGAATCCCCTGATCCAAACCCCAGCGTGGCCAGGAATAAGAAGTCCAAGGCAGAGCCAGGGAGCCCATTTTGGTCATGACAGGTCTGAGGATCCTGTGGGATATTCAGGAAAGGGAGGTTGACTCAGACTTACCTGCTGTTCCACATTGAGCAACTCAGTTAACCTCTCTGTGCTTCAGTAACCCTTCTGCAAAATGGGGATAATAATAGTATCTATTTCATGGGATTATTGTCATCAGGCTGCCAGCCACCTGGTCAGGGTAAGAGTAAAAGTGCCTGCTGGATTTAGCAAGGATGTCATGAGAGGGAACAGTACTGATGGGTGGACTGAGATGGGCCTGGGAAGCACGTGTCAGGTGGGGGATGAGATTGGCCGTCAAGGAAACACTTGGAAACAGTGAGCTGGGAAGGGAGGAGAAAGAGGGGGCTTGGCTGGAGCCAGGTGTGGGGGCTAAGGGGGGTGTTTGGTAAATTGCTAATAAAAGGTGAGCCTGTTTCTTGATGGAGGAGAGGAAGGAGGTGAAGAAGGGAGGAGCAATAAGGGCAGAGCTACAGGGCCCGAGGCTGGGGCTGGGTGGCTCAGCAGAGGGCTGGCTGGTCTGTACTGTGTTTGGGTCTTTGGAGAAAGGTGTGGGAGACTTTAGGTGCTAGGGTGTGTGCTCAAGACTATGATCACGGGAAGGACCTTTGAGGTCCAGGCAAGATGGGGGGTGGGGGAGCATTGTCCCTGGGAGGAGGAGGAAGGTGATGTGATGAAGTCAAAGAGTCAGATAGGAGTGAACAGAGAGGCCAATATGGGCTGGGAGGTGACATGGGGGTGCAGTTCTGGGTGAGGACAACATCCAGGTTGTGGCGTGGGTGGGGAGTGCAGAGGAGGGAGAGGGCAGTGGTTGTCTGGGAGGTCAGGGATGCTGGAAAGCCCTGGGGTAAAGGCAGGCCTGGGCTGAGTCAGGCCTCCATCTCAGGGAGTAAGGAGCTGTGAAGAGAAGTGGGAGCCATGTGGGAGAGATACCCACTGAGGGGAGAGGAGGGGAGAAGCTGAGGACGGTCCTCAAGGCAGAGGAGGGCTGTCCTGGCTTGCAGATAGATGGGTTTTTACATTTTTGACTTCTTGGATCAGAATCTTGGAATGAGATGGAATTGTGTTCCATCTCGAATATCGAATCTCGAATATCGAATTGGGAGGTTGATATTCACAGGGCCCTTCTGCCATCTTTGCCCTAAGTGAATTCTCTGCCACCTGTCTGTTTCTCCTCCTGCATGACGTCTCTGGGGCACGGCCTGGTGCTAAAGCACCTCTGTCCCAACTGAGAAGGTGGGAAAACTGTGGTGGGTGAACTATGGGAGGGACATAGCAGGTGAGGGGGACGAGGTACTCCAAGGAGATGCCCTGTGTCCCCTGGCAAGTTCTTTTTATTGTTGCAGTTTGGCCGGGGCCGGGTTCAAACCCAGCACTCTTGGTATATGGGGCCAGCGTCCTACCCACTGAGCCACAGGTGGCGCCCATCTCTGGCAAGTTCTTAACCTCTCTTAAGGCTTCTTCCTTCTCTGTAAGTCAGAAAATAACAATGCTTCGTAAGTGTACAAAGTGACCCCAGTGGTGGGCTAAGAGCTTTTTGGTTTCTTTTTACTAATTATTATATTATTACTTGGTGCCACCCAGAGAGGGGCCTGGTCTCCATGGCAGGGCCACTGGAGGGGCCAGGGCCAGGGCTTTGTCCCACCTTCTGGCTCCGAACTGGAGAGCTGGTAATCCCCACCCATAGATTACAGGGCTTTTCCTGAAGCTCTGTGGCAGCCAGAAGCAGGCGGAGGAGGCTCCAGGCCTCCCAGCCGGGTGACCTGGGCTTGTCCTTCAATGCCCAGAGCTACTCCCCTTACCTGTAAGGTACCTATTAATAATGCACCTCATTCAATTCATTCATTCCTGTGTTTATTAAGCAAACATTTCCTGAAGCCAGATAGTGTTGCCATCAGATGAAAAGAGATAAACTATGGCTAAGGGCTTGCTTAGGGCCACACAGGTAGCCTGCTCCCACCCCTCAAGATTCAGCCCCAGCTGAGTCCTCCTCTCCACCTTGAGGCCTGGTGGCCTGTGCTCCCAGCAGGCCCAAAGCGCAGGCGCCCTCTTGTGGCCACAGTCCCTTTGCATACCACCCAGGGTCGGGGGACCAGAGTCCTCAGGTCGGGGAGCCCTGGGCCTTTCTGCCCATCCTGTCCCTCAATTGTACAGAAGTCTGCAGCTTGTCCCAGGTCACACTGTGGGCCAAAGGTGGTCCTGGCTGCCAGTCTGGAGTCCTCATCTACGGCAGAGGACAGAGGTGGAGGATGGCCCCTCTCCCACCACCCCTCCCTTCCCAGGCCACCTCCCAGAGGCTGCCTCTTCCTGGCAGGACACCCTAGGGCTGCCTGGGCCTGGCATGCTCACTAGCTCGTGGGCAGGCCCTGGAAACTAGCGGCTGGTGCAGTGGGCGTTTGGCAGCACTGCCAGGCACAGGCGCTCGCCAGCTGCCAGCCTCCAGCCTACGGCTCCCCCACCCTTAGGTGCCCTGCCTGGCCAGCTTCAGCGGGCTCCTGGGCTGCCCCTGCAGGCCCCTCGGACCCTGTGTGCTCCTGGAAGCACTGCACACTCTGGCCCCGCCCTTTCTTCTTAGACTTGGGTTGAGCTGGGCTGTGCCAAGAGGGGTATGAACAGAACTCTCTAGTGAAGGTGGAGCAACCCTGGGACTCCCTTCTGACCCTTAGCCGGTCTGGGCCACAGATGGCAAAGAGGGTACTCTGTGTGTGCGTGTGTGTGTTGTGCGCGTGGTGTGTGTGTATGTGGTGTGTGTGTGGAGTGAATGGTAGGTGTGTCTGTGGCATGTGAGAGTGTGTGGGGTGTGTGCATGGTATGTATGTGTGGGGTGTCTCTGCGTGTGGCGTGTGGGGGTGTGTGTATGTGTGTGGCATGTCTGTGTATGGTATGTGTGTGGGGTGTGTCTCTGCATGGGGTGTGTCTCTGCATGTGCTGTGTGTGGCGTGTCTGTGTGTGGGTTGTCTGTATACAGTTTACCATGTGACTGTGTCCCCACACATCCATGGACAGGCCTGCATACTTCATTCATTCATTCATCATGATTAGCTTGAGTCCTAGGCCCAGTTGGTGAGACACTCTCAGGCAGACAGAGCAGAACCCAGGCTTGTGTGGAGCAGAGTGCTGAGGGGATTGCTGGCACCAAGAGGAAGGGCTGGGAGGAAGGCTGGCAGGGCAGGAGGGTGGGTGGAGGCAGTGACATCACAGGCAAGTGTTGAAAGGCAGGCGGGGCTGACCAGGCAGGGCCACATGGCCTGGCACCTACTACAGTTTCCCACCTGTGACTCCTTAAGTCCTGGATGCTAAAAGCCCTCAGCAACCTGGCTGGCCAGGTGCGGATGGCTCAGAGAGGGGTATGACTCATCGAATGTCACATAGCCACCAAATGGAACCCCTAGGATTCATACTGGGTCTGCTGATTCTGGAGCCCATGTTTTAAATCACTGTGCCTCTCAGTTCTCGGTGAGGTGAGCAGGCCAAGGCCTGGGGACCTTGCAGGTCAGGTTGTGGAGGTCACTGGGGGGTGGGGTGTGACTGGTCAGATTTGAGTTCTGGAAAGATCCCCCGACAACTGGTGTGTGTATGTATATCTGTATGAGTGTATGTATGTACAGGTGTATTATGTGTGTGCATGTGCATATATGTGGGTGTGTATGTGGGGAGGTATGTAGTGGTGGCAGGGGTAAGGGTGGGGGGTGGGTGTGCAGAGCAGGGAGACTGGTGACAAGGACCTGGCAGCAATCTTGAAGGGCAGTGATGGTGGTCTGGATTGAAGTGGGCTAGTGTTTTTAAAATGGGTGGGTTCTGAAAGTTTGGAATGGGCTTGGGCAGGACTGTGCGGTGGATTGGCTGTGGGGTTGTGGATTGAATGGGGGCAGGGGTTGGTGGGGGCTTGTTCTCCAAGGAAAAAAGGAGCAGACTGGGAAGGTGATGAGTTTAGCCTTGGAGCGAATCGCTGGCAGAGCTCCTGTGATCTGGCTGTTCTGTGGCCCTTCTTGAATGAAGCTCGCACACACATATGCATGGCCGCCCTTCCTCCCCCAGGGCAACAGAGAGGCCTCAGCCTCACTGTGACCACCAAGTATCAAGCCCTGGGTCATCCGCAGGCCTGGGCTCACAGTATCTCTGGGGCTGGTAGGAGGAGGGAGGAGTTGTAGATATCATCTTATTGAGGACGTGGTTCTAGCCAAGTTAGTTCCCTGAGTGGTGGAGGCCCCCAGTAGAAGTCACAGTGGTCTGTGCCTCCCAGGTAGACAGATGGGCAGCTCAGAATCCAAGCTCGTGCCACAGTGCTCTCTTGGGATTTAGAACTGCCTCTTTCTGAAGCTCAGAGTCCCTCCTAGGCTCAGCCTTGGGCCTCTCTGGCCTGTTGGGAGAGTGCTGTGCTGGCTGGCACCTTAATTTCTTGCCCTGGGGAAAAAGCCAATTGGAATCCCAGCTCTTTGGAGGGCTGAGCTCTCTGTCCCCTTCTTTTAAGCCTCTCATGAGCACTGAAGAGCAGACCCCACCTGGTTTACTGGGTCATCTCTGTGCCCTCTGAGCTTCAGTTTCCTCATCTGCCCAGCGGGGTTAGATAGCCCCAACGTGGCAGAGCTGTGGTGGGGTGGGTTGCTGTGATGAGGGAGGGGCACATTCCTCAGAATGGGGGTGTCTCTTGTCTTCCTATCAGGGTCCCTTCCTGCAGTATGGGGGGCCGCCTGTCAGAAGATGCTGTGGGCCCCTCCTCAGGGCCCCTCCCTGGCAGGTGGCCAGGACCTCTTCTAAGCTAATTGAGTTATTTTAAAGCGGCTGTAGAGGGTGGATTAATGAGCATTTGCCTGTGGAGCTGTGATTGGGGCCAGCCCTGCGGTCCCACCCTGATGTGGCAGCTTCAGAAATGCCAGTACACCAGGCTTCCCTCTTGGGGCTGTGGCTGCATTGCAAGTCCCCTGCTCAGGGCCTGACCATACCCTGGAGCCCACTCTTTGGGCCTCCTGGGCAGGAAGAGGTGACTGATGGCCTTGCTCAGCAGGTCACAGGTAGACTTCTGGAGGGGCTAAACTGGAGAATTGCCAGCAGGGACCCGAGGCCCTACCCAGCTCTCTGTTCTTAGTGATGGCTGAGCTGGTTTCCCTATTCCTGTGAATCTTCAGCAATGGTGAAAGTTCTGAACCCTTGCCTGCGCAGCCAGTGGCACTCCAAGAGGACACACAGCTGGGGGCCATGTCGTTCAGCATGTGAGAAGCCAGAGCATCCAGAGTCAAGGAGGAGGGCAGAGTCCAAGACCCCGTCTCCCACACTGCCTCTACAGGCTGGCCCATGGCCATGGTCATGGTCAGCCCCTCTGGGTGCTGCACCCAGTGTCAGCAGATGGGTACTGAGGGCCATGCAGGCAAGAGTGGCTTATGTCACCTCTCTGTGCCACTTTTATAAAAGTTTTATCTTCTATAAAAGTGGGTGAGGATACACCTCTTGGAAGGCTGTCATGAAATAAGAACAGCTGTGAAGAGGAGGTGGCCGTGAGGAGCAGAGCCTAGCAGCTCTGTCCGTGGTGCGTCATGCTTTCTTGCATGCTGCCTGCTTGGATTTTCCTGGGTCTCCCTGTGGCCCGTGGCAATGGGGTGGGGTGGGTCACCTGGCTGCACTCTAGGGCTTCACCTTGATTCTGGTGGGCACTGGGGTTCAGGGGCCGGGAGGCAGCTCTCAGGCAAACCTGGTACCCTTGGGAGGGAGTCTGGGCAAGTGGCCAATGTGATGGCAGAGCTGTTTCCACTGCTCTCTAGCTTCTGGCTGGCACTGGGTGGCCACAACTAAAGGTGAGTGGGCTCCTGTTCCCCTGGCCCACCCACATCTTCACAGCAGTATCCCCTCCCTCCCAGAGGCGATGCCACCTCTATACAGACCCTCTAAAGCCCTGGACATTGTCAAACTCACTTGCATGGGCACCTGTACACCATGTTTATCCTGCACACGACCCGCGCACAGCCTCATGGTGGACCCACCCTGCACAGCCCATCCATCTCATGCACCTCCAACTGCCACACCTCCACCATGAAAGCATTCTGAGGGAAAGGTGCCTAGAGTGGTGGTCACTTGCCCAGGGCCACACAGCTGGTAAGTTTGCTGGCTCCAGAGGCTGCAGGGCCCCTCCCAAGGGGACAATGTGCCTGGAATCACAGGGCACATGGCAGGTGCTCCACCAACACTCCTGGGACCAGGATGAGGTCAGCTGTGAGGTCAAGGGCAGTACATGGCCATGGTAGGGGGTTTGGCCAGTGCTCTGCCCAGGGGAAGGATCAGTGTGCCCAGGTGAGCACACAGCCCAGCCTCCTTCCAGCCAGCCCCAGGAATGGGCAGTGTCAGTGCCTGGGGGGTGCTTGTACACTTGCCTCCACATCCATCACTCACTCCTCCCTGCTTGATAGTCCTCTGTGCATCCCTCCTCCTTGCCCCAGCAGGGTCTTTGAACCTGAGAAGACACTTGAAAGCTGTCCCAGCCTCCAGAAGCAAGTGTAAGGTGCCCTAGACCAGTCCTGCAGCCCTCCTTCTCTCTCAGGCCTACCCAACCTCCAGGCTGGACTCAGCCCAATATGACAGCCACTAGCCAGCTATACCTTTTTCAATCTAATTGAATTGAAATACAATTAAGAATGTCACTTCAGCTTGGTGCCTGTAGCTCAGCAGTTAGGGCACCAGCCACATACACCAGGCTTGGCAGGTTCGAACCCAGCCTGGGCCTGTCAAAACAACAATGACAACAACAACAACAAAATAGTCAGGTATTGTGGTGGGCGCCTGTGGTCCCAGCTACTTGGAAGGCTGAGGCAAGAGAATCACTAAGCCCAAGAGTTTGAGATTGCTGTGAGCTGTGATGCTACTGCACTCTACTGAGGGGGACATAGTGAGAGTCTGTCTCAAAAATACAAACATAAAATAAAATAAAAAATAAAAAGACTAGGAGCAGGCTGGGAGCCTGTAGCTCAGTGGTTTGGGTGCCAGCCACATGCTCCGGGGCTGCTGGTGGGTTTCAACCTGGCCTGGGCCTGCTAAACAAAAAAGAAAGAAGAGGAGAGGGGAAAGGGAAGAGGAGAGGAGAGAGAATGCCACTTCTGAGTCACACTGACCCCCTCCCCAGGTGTCTGCTGTCCGGGACAGTGCAGACATAGAGCTTCCCATCATTATGGGAAGTTCTACCACACAGCCTGCTCTAGACCTTGGCTTCTGTCTGTCTTTCTGTCTGGATGCTATTCCTTCCGTGTCCTCATGTCCGATCCTCATGTCTTATCCCCACCAGCCCAAAGGTGATGCCGTGAAGCCTCTCTTTGAGCCCAAACTGCTCCGGCTCTCCCTGCTCTCTTGCCTCTCTGCCTCTCACTGCCCATCTGTTGCCCTCACATGTTCTGTCCTGCTTCTGGTGGCCCAGAATCTTCTCCATCCTCTTCCTACATTTCCTCCTGTAGGATCACAACCTCCACCAGAGCAGTGCCCATGGTGCCCATGGCCCATTGAAGCCACCCAGCATCCAGCACAGGACGGGTCACAGAGGCATGGTAACCTCACTATTCACTGAGTGACCAACAGAATGAATGCATACAGCCCAGTGCAACCCAGGGCTCCACTTTAAGCAATCTTTCCCCTTTGCTTCTGCTTGCATGCCGTTAGCTATGGGGAGCTCACTCCCTTATAAAGAATCCATTCCCTTTCTTCGATGATTCTGTCTGCCCAGAAGTCTGGCTTTATAGTGAGCTGGAAGCTGTCTCCCTGAAACTGCTGCCCCTGTGAGTCACACAGAACAGACCATTCACTGAAGTCCCCACTGCTCTGTGTTCTGGGCTGTGACACAGGTCCTGCCCCGCCACCTGCCTGGCTCACCACACCCCAATCTCTGCCTTATTCACTGTTTCCCATGTACATCACACTCAGTTCCACGCTCACACGCTTGCACTGCCTCGTCCCTGTGGCCCAGCTTCGGCAAACGTCTCCTCCTCTGCCTGAGGTCCGCGCCCTTCCCTGTTCTGCCCAGTCCCCTGTTCATTTCCTTCTCTTGCTCATCTCGTTCCAACTCATCCTACTTCTTTAATGTGCAGTCTTTATTTCTATCTGTCACAAGAATGTAAGGTCTCTGGGAGGGAGGATCTCATCTTTAATTCTGGAGGCTTCAATAGGGCCTGGCAAACGGGCTTATTACCTGTGTGCCCAAGGACATCATCTCTGTACCCATCACCATTCTTTTCTTGGAGAGGCAGAAGAACCATGCGGGGTCCAGCCTCTGGGGACACCTGTCTGGCTCTGGGGCTGAATCCTGGGACATAACCAGCCTTTCTGCAGAGCCTCTGACATGGAGATAGGCAGATCTGAGACAGCTGATCCACCACACCTCAAGCCCAGGTCATGGCTTTCCCCAGATGTAGGCATCTTCTCCCAAATCTTTCTCATTTCTCCATAAACACAGAATTTCCTCCATTTATAACCCTCCTTCATCTTCAGTGGACTGGAGTTTACATATAATGAGCATCTACTGTGTGCCTGGTGAGTTCATTCACTCCTCCCTACAACCTCATGATCAGAGCCCTCACTTTACAGATGGGAAACCTGAGATTCCTCAGAGAGGCTGATGCACTTGTCCAAAGATGCACAGCTGGGACAAATCTGGAATTTGCGCTATGTGACTCCATGATCCTGGGGGTTGAACCTGGCAGAGTTCTGTGGAAGCTGGAGCCAGTGTGTTCTGTAGAGCCCGAAATAGGCTTTGGATTCCTGCAGAAGAGGCTGTATCACCCAGAGCTGCCGCCACAGCCTGCTCCAAGGTAGCATGTTCCTTCACAGGAGGGTACCAGCCACAAGCCAAGGAGATTGTCACAAAGCCTTCTGCAGCTTATAAAATATTGTCTCTCAGGCTCATTTGCATTCCTACAGCTCTGGGAGGCAGGGCTCACTTAGCCTCAACCCCATTTACCTCAAAGAATGAAGATTCTGCAAAGTCAGAGGAAGCCTTGAGGACAGAGTGGGATGCAGAAAAGGTGTAAATGATGGCGTCCAGAGACAAGATGAGAAGATGTTCAGGGCAAGCTTATGAAAGGGGGCTGGGTTTGAACCCGCCACCTCCGGCATATGGGGCCAGCGCCTTACTCCTTTGAGCCACAGATGCCGCCCACGTTAGGGTCTTTTGGTATGAATTTTTGGGGTGGGGTGGGGCTAGACAGATCCTTTGTGTCTTTGTCTTAGGGGAAGGGGGGAAGGTTTGTGTGTGGCTGGGTTAGACCTCCTCTAATTATGCAGCTAAAGCAGTCCTCAGTAGGGGTATCATGTGTCATGCTTACAAGTACACCACAGTGATGCAGCCCACAGTGGGTTGAGGGTGTCACATCATTCCACTCAGTGCTTACACTGAGCCTAAGGAAAGTAGGTACCATTATTATCTCCATTCTCCAGATAAGGGAACAGGCTCAGAGAAGTTAAGTAACTTGCCCAAGGTCACACAGCTTGTCAGTGATAGAGCATGACAGCCACATGTCTGACTGTGAGCCCCACGGAAATCTCCAGCTGTGGGGCTGTTGTTTTTCTTTTTTTGAGACAGAGTCTCACTTTGTCACCCTTGGTAGAGTGCCGACTCAAGGGATCCTCTTGCCTCAGCCTCCCTAGTAGCTGGTACTATGGGTGCCTGCCACAATGCCTGGCTATTTTTAGAGATGGGAGTCTTGCTCTTACTTAGGCCACTGCGTTGGCCTTCCAGAGTGCTAGGATTACAGGTGTGAGCCACTGTGCCTGGCCTGGGGCTGTTGTTTCTTAGCTGAAGCAAATGTGAAGCTCTATCAGGGTCAGGACCCCTAGTCCTCTTTCTAGGATGACTGGGGTGATATCCCCAGCCTTGCAGGCCATAGCACAGTGCTTCTCAACCTTCCTAATACCGCGGCCCTTTAATACAGTTCCTGTGGGTCGCAACCCACAGGTTGAGAACCACTGCCTTAGCAGGAGGGAGAGTCTCCCCAGGGATGTCCTCTGGTGTTTTAAAGACAAAGTGTGGAGCGCCCCAGGGAGAGGGGCAGTCTTCCTGTGAGGGCCTCAGGCAGTCACAGGTGCAAAGAATCATCCTTTAAAGAGGCTTTTTGGATCTAGAGCCTTTAACGCTCTTCTAACTGATTTTCCAACCTACTTCTGAAAAATCAATCCCAAGGAAATATTTCAGAATTTGGGAAAAGCTTTTGGCACAAAGGTATACTTACAAGGGTACATGTGAAATTTACTAGATGTAGAATATAAATGTCTTAACACAGTAACTAAGAAAATGCCGTGAAGGCTATGTTGACCAGTTTGATGAAAACATTTCAAATGGTATATAAAACCAGCACATGTACCCCATGAGTGCATTAATGTACACACCTGTGATTTAATAATAACCACCACCCCCCCCCAAAAAAAGAATAGCAGGAAACAATTTGAGGATGGTGAGCCACGGAGCAGCCTCTTGGAGAAGGAACTTAGATGAACGAGAAACGCTCACGATGCCTCAAACGATTTAAGCAGAAGACAAGGGAGCACATTCCCCAGCATGGGGGTGGGAGGAAGCAAGGACCAAAAGGAGGTCACCAGAGTGCCGAGGGCTTGGGTGGCTTTTCTTTTTTTATGCTTTTTTGTTATTTTTGTATTTTCCAAATTTATTTAAACAAGTATTATTTTTATAGTGGGGGTGGAGGAATAAGGGGACAGAGGAGAGAGAGAAATTTTCATTTTTTGCAACTAAAACTTATCCAGCTGTGAATGAGAACCACAAGCGCCACCTGGCCAGGATGCGGGCTTTCACACCACCAGATCCCGCGAGGCTGAGAGATGTTGAATTTTCTAATGCTGCCCTTCTCCGAGGAACACTGGGCATCTTGGTTAACAATGATGTACCAGCATTGCTAGAAATTTTTCCCAAATCACCTGCAGCCTTACCTCACTCAGGCTTGGCCATCGGGAGTCTTGGCAGTCCTTTCTGCCTGCAGCTCTTCCATGCTCTCCCTGAAATGTACGATCCTTTCTAGTCTAAGTGCACCTCTCCTGCAGGCTGTGCGTGGTGGGCTGTGGGTGTGGCAGTTTAGCTGGCTGAGGGCCATGTTCACGTGAAGGCGTTTCAATGGACTTGGCTAGAGGATTTTACTATCATCTGGGTGTATCAAGACTGAGACCCTTCAAAGTCAGGATGGGCCGCCAATGTCCCCTGTGACCAGAGGAACTCAAAGTCCCAGAGACCAGGAAAGGAGCCCAGAGCTCCTGCTTTTCCAGGGCCTGCCTCTGGCTCTCTTGTCCCCTCAGATGCTGTTCTCCCCAGACTGGAGCTGGTCTGCTCTGAGGGCCTGCAGGGAACATCAAGGGGAACCTAACCTAGCATATCAAGAGGGTGTCTCAGCTGGCCTTCTGCAGCCCCAGCCCAGGATGGCGACCATCACTCTGAGAGGTCAGAGCACCCTTTGGCACAGATGCCTTCTGTTCCAGTTGTGGGGGCTACTGCTGGGGGTTTGCTGGAGAGGGAGGCCTGAAGGAGGGTTTCTGAATGGGACACGTCAAGGTGAGGCGTGAAGAGGGGCAGGAAATAAGCTTTGCCCTATGCTTCATAACTAAGTCCTACCCCTATTTTAAGGATTGGGAAACTGAAGCTTGATGTAAGGGACTTTCCCAAGAGCATCTAACCTGCAGCAGAGCCAGGGTTATTACCCAGGACATTGCGTTTCCCAGGAAGGGCATCAGGATCCCCCCAGGAGGGCCCCTTACCACTGAGAGCTCACTGTGGAAGTGTTTTTCTAGATGCTCCTTTTGGTCCTAGATGGGCCTGTTACACAGAAGAACAAGCAATCTGCCCTGAGCAGTGTGTGCACTGGAAAGAACCAATGCCATCCTCATGGGGCTAGTCTGAAGCAGAGGAGCTTTCCTTATGACAGGGAAAAAGAAACCACATACAGTTGACCCTGGAACAACTCCAGGATTAGGGGCACCAACTGCCTATACAGTGGAAAATTCCAGCGAGCCTGGGTATGATGGCTCATGCCTGTAATCTCAGCACTTTGGGAGGCTGAAGTGGGAGAATTGCTTGGGGCTAAGAGTTCAAGACCAGCCTAAGCAACATGGTGACACCCTGTAAAGACCAAAAAAAAAAAAAAAAAAAAAAGAAAGAAAGAAAGAAAAATTAGCTGGGCATGGTGGTGTACATCTATAGTTAGTCCCAGCTACTGAGGAGGCTAAGGCAAGAGATCATTTGAGCCCAGGAGTTTGAGGTTGCTGTGAGTTATGATGATGTCACTGTACTCTAGCCTGGGTGATAGAGCAAGACTCTATTTCAAAAAGAAAGAGGAGAGGAGAGGAGAGGAGAGGTGAGGTGAGGAGAGGAGAGGAAAGGAGAAGAGAGGAGAAGAGAGGAGAAGGAAAAAAGGAAGGAAAAGAAAATCTGAGTATAAGCTCTGACTCTCCCAAAACTTAACTACGAACCAGCCTACTGTTGACTGGAAGCCATATCAATAACATAAACACAGTTGGTTAACACATATTTTGTATGTTATATGTATTACATGCTGTATTTTTATAAAGTAAACTAGAGAAAATGTTATTAAGAAAATCCTAACGAAGAGAAAATACATTTACTGTTCATGAAGTGGAAGTGGATCATCACCAAGTTCTTCCTCCTCATTGTCGTCACACTGAGAAGGCTGGAAAGGAGGAGGAAGAGGAAGAGCTGGTCTTGCTGTCTCAGGGGTGGCAGGGGGGTAAGAAAATCCACACCTATGTCGCCCTGTGCATTTTGCGACTGTGTTGTTCAAGGGTCAGCTGTAATCAATCATTAACATCTTCCTTATATTCTCTAATAGGCTCAAAGAGACCAGTTTACACGTGAGGAACCTGAGGCTAAGAAGGTAGAAATGACTTACCCAAGGCCACCAGATACTAAGTATCGAAGCCTGAAGGAAAACCTATGTCTCACTGGCTGGCTCCAGAGTCTCTGGAAGCTGTGGCCTTTGCAAAGGAAACAGCACAGACGTGGGAACTGGCCTGGCTCTGCCACCTATCCACTCCACAGCCTTGGGCCTTCAGGATCCTTCCCTTGCTGAGCCCCAGTTATTCTTACCTGTGGCAGGCTCAGGGCCTTGTGGGGCCATGTGCTGGACAGGCACCAGGGGGCACTCAACCAGTGTTAATTCAGGACAGGTGGAATCTGTCCTCACCAGGCTATGTGGTCAGCGGGATGTGCCCTTTGCCTCGGTCCAGTGGGTGGGACAAGTGTGTTTTCTCCCCTGAAAGCTCCATGCCTGACTCAGCCGAGCATGAGGCAGGGGCCGGGTGAGTGTTTGCTGAGCAAAGTTGGCAAATGGCTGAGTCCCCACTTCAGCCCTGATGCTGTCCTGCCTCCAGGTCCCTGCAGCTCTCCTTTCCCCTGACTGGGAGCCCCTTCCTCCTCTAAAGGGTCAGCTCTGACTTAAGCTGGGTCCCTGCCCTGACCTGTGTGGGAAAGAAATGGACCCTGGGTCAGTGGCTCAGAAGGACATAGACTTCCACCATACCAGTCATGCAGGATGTCTGCACTCCTGCTTTGTTCCTGGATTTGGCCATTTTTTAGGGACACACTCCATGCCAGGTGCCTGGCCTCACCTGCATGATCCCATTCATGCCTCACAACACCCCTCCTGGGGGAAGTGCTGTGAGCATCTTCATTTTATAGAGGAGGAAACTGGAGCTCAAAGGGGAAAGGACTTTGCTGCTGTGGACTGAATTGTATTCCCTGTGCCCCAGAATTCATATGTTAAACCCCTAGTCCCCAGTATGACTGTATCTGGCGGTGGGGTCTTTAGGTAATTAGGGTTAAATGAAGTTATAAGGTTGAGGCCTAATCCCACAAGACTGTGACCTTATAGGAAGAGGAAGAGAGAGCAGAATTCTCTTTCTCTGCCATGTGAGTACACATCAAGGAGGTAGCTGTCTGCAACCTGGGAAGAGAGCCCTCACCAGAAACTGAACCCTGCCAGCCTGTCCAGCTTCCACAGCTGTGAGAAAAGTAATTTCTGTTATTTAATCCACCCAGTCTGTGGTATTATATTTTGTTATAGCACCCTGAGAAGATTAAGATTTGCCCAAGGTCATACAGGGCAAGTATTAATAGGATTCAAGCTCAAGTCTGCCCAGGACTTGTGCTCTTAAGCCTGTGCTCACTCATGACACCACATTGGGTCTCTTGTGCCAGAGTGGTCCTGCAACAGCTAGGTCTGATGAACAGTTGCTTTTGTTCTTCCCTGTTCCAAGGCCCTAAAGCTTTTTTTCTTCCCTGTTCCAAGTCTCCCTGCTGGCCATAGGGCCTCCTTCTAGCCCAGCCCACTTCTGCCTTCTCCTCACGCCTTCCCCCTCCCCTCCAGATCTAGCCCTCTGAGTCCCTCCCTGCCATCCTTCAGGGTCTGCAGGGTATCAGCCACTTCTTCACAGCTGAACCTTCCCCCTAACCCAAGATCCAAGGATTCACAGGGCAGAGTCCTTCTCTGTCCTCCCAGGTGTGGTCCCCTGGGCTAGGGCCCAACAATCACACCCTTCTATGGGCTACATGATTCAGGTTTCCTCCCTGCCCAACGTGGCCACCACCTGCTCTATCTCAGGCCCCTTTGTTCAGGTCTGTTTTGAAAATAGAGACCAGAGCAGCTCAGCCCTGGCCAGAATGCTCCTAATGAACCCCAGTAGGAGGAGAACTGGACACAATAGCTCAAGTGCAGATGAGAAGCTTCCAGGCCAGGGTGCTGCCTTGGGCTCTGGGCAGGCAGGTGGACGAAGTGAAGACAAGTTAGTATGGCCCCTCCAGTGGCTGTGAGGCTCTCAGGAGCTCCCTTGCTGATGCACCTCCCTTCTGTCCTTTTCCCCCTCCCCCAGGCCTATACCCCTGCAGCCCAGGGCTTCCTGCTGGCTGCCTCCAGCAGCTGCCCACTGAACCCTTCCAGCTCTTGGAGAGGGTGATCTCCAATTCTGGCACCAAAACCTCCTGGGTCCTTTCTGCACCCTGTTGCTAATTCACCTTGTGACTATCCTCTCTCTGGATTTGCTTCCTCAATGGTAACATGGGGACAGAACATATCCTTTTGGGTGTGAAGGGCCCAGCAGAGGGCTGAGCACAAAATTGGTATCAGTGCACATATGTGTGATGGGCAGAGGCCTGGGAGATCAGTGAGCCTTGGCTGCTCACTTCACCTGCTGCCAGCTTTGCCTTTCCTTTCTCTGCAGGGTGGCTCCCACCAAGTGCAATGAGCTCCTGCAGCCCCATCTGCATACTGAGCTCCTGGCCTGTTTTCTGCTCTGGCTCAGTCTTGGGCCATGGAAGCATCTAGGGGGCAACTTCAGGTGGGGAGGGATTGGGGAGAGGGGGCAAACTGAGGTTCCAATTTGATTTTATCATGTTCTTAACATGGAACTCCTGGAAAATGGTTTTTCATTGTTTGGGCCTCAGTTTTTTTTCTGGAAAATGAAGCAATGACACCTGCCCCATTAAAGGAGCTTCCTGAGATCCCCCTATCCAGCTCAGCATAGGTGCCTCATGCCTGCACCCACCAGTCTAGGTTGCATCTACCACTCACCTCTAGATGGCAGCTCCTCTGAGTTGCAGTATTTAAAAGCAACTCAATCTCAGTTTATCTCCTTCCAATGAACACAAGATGTTCAGGCTGATTGTTGATTGGTGAGCTTATGGTGTGATGAAAAGAGATTTTGGAGTCTGAGATTCTAGTTCTGGTTCTGCTGTGTGACTCTGGGCAAATTGTTGCCCCTCTCTGATTCTGTCTTCTCACCATAACATGGAAAGGGACTGTATCATGCAAGGTCAGAGTGGTCTCTTTCCTTGGGATTGGTCCAGGAAAACTTGGATAAGACAGGAATGCACAAGGTCTTGAGAGAAGGGCAGGATTGAGTGAGGTGGAGTGGAATGGGAAAAGCATTCCTGATGAGAGGAACAGCATGAGCAAAGGTGGAAGTGAGCATAGCCTGTGAGTTGCACAGAGGGTGGGAGAAGGGACCCAGGGGACCAAGAAGGATGGGGAGTAGGGACTGAACTCTCCTCCCCCAAAGGGCTCCCAACTGATTAAGATCTTAGTCCCTTCCGTGAGAGTGGCTGGCCCAACCTGAAGGTGTCTTAATTGCAGGGCCCCTGAATTATCCACCCCACCCAGCACCTCCTGCCTCTGGCATGGCGGGTTAATTTCCGGCTCTTTTGGAGTTGTCCTGTTAACAGTCTTGTCTTCTTGAACCGACAGCTCCCTCATCAGATAGCAGCAACGACAAGTCCTCTGGGGGAACCAGAGGCTCCTGCCTGCCGCCCTCCATGGATAGGGAGATGGCATCACTGCTGAGGAATGCTGTGCCTGGACCCCCTCCCTGTTCCCAGTAGCTTATCTAGTCTGGAATCTTGTGTCTAGCTCTGCCATCTCCTGCCCTGTGCCGCCCCCTGCCACCCTCAACCCCACACATTGTCCCTGAGGGCTGGCTCCTCAGGTGGTATGGGGCTTAAGGGCTGCCAAGGTTGGTTTCTCAGTGCTTCCGTGGGCCAGGTCTGGAACTCTGGCTCCTGGGAGTGAGGCTGCAGGGGTTGCTAGCACACTGGCTAGGGGTGTGTTGAGAGGCTGAGGATATGCAGGATGCTGCAGGCTGGATTCGCAGAGTTAATATTGGGATAGGTGGGAACTTGCTGTCAGAAGAAGCCCCTGAAACAGTGGAGACTGAGGAATGGGGAGTGATTTCTTGCCCTGAGCAATCCGCTGGGTGAACAGACACAGCATGGCAGCAGATAGGAGAGACTGAGTGGGTGAGACCAGCCAAGAGTGTGTGCTGGGTGGGGGTGGAGGTCATGCTCTGACCAGTGGGGTAAGGTTTGTCACTTGTGGTCACTGAAAATGAGTGCCCACCGCAGGCAAGATTTTTGAGGCCTGAGCTACAGGTGCCATAGATAGGACAGAATGCTGGGTGCGGTGGCTCATGCCTGTAATCCCAGGACTATGGGAGGCTGAGGAGGGAGAATTGCTTGAGCTCAGGAGTTTGAGACTTGCCTGACCAAGAGTGAGACCCTGACTCATAAAAAAATGAGAAACCCAGCCGGGTGCTACAGTGAGCACCTGTAATCCCAGAGGCTTCTGGAGGCTGAGGTGGTGGGATGCCCATAGCCTGAGTCTGAGGTTGCAATGAGCTATGATGCCATTGTACTCTGCTCAGGGCATAGGGTGGGACTCTGTCTCAACAACAACAACAACAACAAAAAGCAAAGAAATAAAAATAAAAAAATAAGCAAGGAAATTAAAAAAAAATAATGGGCAGAAGGAATTCAAGGACTGTGGATTGAAATGTCTGTTTTTATGGCACCAGACAGCTTAAAGAAAGAAACTGTGAACAAAAAGTGCCTAGAGCCTCAGCTAGAGGTATGGGACCCCAACTCTGGAACATTCTGTGGTTTGGAAAAAGAATCTCATATTTTATCAAAGCAGGGCTGAAACAACCAAAAACGAGATGCCTGATTTGACCCAGTGGGTGGCTGAATTACAATCTTAGTTGAATTTAGAGCCTCTGCAGAGTTGGTTCTTACGTAACATTTAAGGAATAGATCCAGAAAGGGTGAGAATTGAGAATCGGAATTCAGGTAGATGGGAGGATGGCAGATGCAGGGACCAAGACTCAAGTCCTAGGGAGGGTCCTGTGCCAGCCAAACTGGCCTGTCCCCCTCATACAGGGGGCTGCTCCTGCCTTTTACTTTAGGGGAAGCCAACACTCCTCTCTGTCCCTCCAGGGTTATGACTGGATCAGATTCCGGCATGTTCCCGGGGAGCCAATTATAAAGTCAAACCTTGGAAGAGAAGATTTACTTACTAAACAGAATTGTAAGACTTTGTTAATTTATCTTGTCAAACATTTGGTGTGTACCATGTGTGAATGGTTTCTCTGAAGGAATATCATTGTGGATCTGTGTGAGCTTCTTTCTTTCTTTTTTTGAGACAGAGTTTCACTTTGTCACCCTGGGTAGAGTGTCATAGTGTCATAGCCCATAGCAACCTTCAACTCCTGGGCTCAAGTGATCGTTTTGCCTCAGCCTCCTCAGTAGCTGAGACTACATGTGCCCACCATCATCCTTGGTTAGTTTTTAGAGGCAGTGTCTCACTCTTGCTCAGATTGGTTTTTTTTTTTTTTTTTTTTTGAGACAAGAGTCTTGCTCTGTCACCCTGGCTAGAAGTGCAGTGATATCACAACAGCTCACTGTAACCTCAAACTCCTGGGCTCAAGCAATCCTCCTGCCTACTCTTCCTAGTAGCTGGGACTATAGGCACATGCCACCATATCCATCTAATTTTTCTATTTTTCACAGAGACGGGGGTCTCATTCTTGCTCAGGCTGGTCTTCATTACCTCAAGAAATCCTCCTGCCTTGGCTTCCCAGAGTACTAGGATTGACAGGTGTGAGCCACCACACCTGGCCAAGATGAGTTTCTTGATGTCAACGAGCCTGTCTGAGCTCTGAATTCAATGCTCTGGGAGCTGAAACAGATTTCCTGATGTGAGAAATTCAGAAGAAAGAAGCGTGCTCCCATCCCAAACTCTGACCCCCAAGAAAGCCCAGAAGATACTTGCTTGCCCAAGACTTTGAAAAATATCATGGATGGAGTGCCAACCTCTTTGAAAAACCCCTTATGGCTGTTCTCTGTGGATCAGGCATGTTGGTAGAAGTTACTGTTATTTAATGAATCCCTGATTTCAACAGAAATGAAAGGCTTCTGGTGTGACAGAGGTTAGGTAGCAGCACTTATGGGTGAGAGCGTAGATAGGTATGGTGACCATTAAGGGGAGCAGAGCCTCATTGTAATAGAATAGTCCAAACTGCAGGCTTGTTTTTGGAGATGGTTAATGATAATAGTTTAAAGGTCAAAAGTGATGAGAAGTCTGCTAAGGTCCTATAGCAATTTTATAGAATTAAAAAGATGTATATCTCATGTATAGAAACTAACTTGAGTCACTATAATAAAAAAATCTTCAGACTCTCACTTGCTCCATATGCAGAACCAGAATTCCTTGAATGAAGGAGAAGCAGTTGTCCTTGAGGAAACACTGTATAATAATATCACAGTTTAATTCCTTGAATCTCCTTTTGTCCTTTTCCAAAAGGACCTGTGGCCATATTTCAGGGTGACAACGTACTGGTAGAGAGGCTAGATCTTTTGAGAATTATCAAATACTAGTCCTAAACTAATGCTAATTCTGAAAGACCTAGATCACCCAGAGATTTACCAATCATAGGTGGGGGGTATGGAAGTTTTTCAACCTTTTCTTTTCTCCTGGCACTCTTGAGCCTATAGTTAAGTGTCTGCAGCACACTTAAATTATGTTGATAACAAAAAAGAGTAAAGTAAAGAATATATTTACTGTGCTTTGAACTTCTTTCAAAAATAATTTAATGAATGATCTTAAAAATTTTCCCTGACACCTAAGATCCTCCCATGGCACACCAGTGTGTCGTGGCATCCTGGTTGAAAATCACTGGTTCACAGGGCTCAGGTGATGACTGGAATGTTTTTTTTTTTTTT
>NW_003852539.1:1633185-1666375 GCF_000181295.1 Otolemur garnettii | reverse complement strand
GCTATAGGCGCCGAGCCGATGACTGGAATGTTGATTTGAGTCTGCTCCCTGCAGGCAGCAGCCCAGTGAGAACTCCTCTAGGTTCTCAATGTAGAGTGAAAGCGGATACCCTTGGGATCCGCAGATTTCCTAGAATGGCTCCCTGACCCATGGAGCAATGACAAGCCAAGGCAAAGTTACTATAGGTTCCCAAATCCCATGAAAATTATAAGTCAGGAGCATTCATGGCCCTAAGCAGAATCTTTAACAAAGATTAAAGCCACTGTTAAAGAAAGAGGCAGTGGTGTTGCTTTGGTTTAACTTTCTAAAGTGGCTAGCCTGTAAATTGGATGAGTCTTGAAAAATGAAAATGGATTATCATAATTAATCAGGTGGTGATTCCAATTATAGTCTCACAATGTTACAAATGTTATCATGTTACCTCATGATGAGAACAAATTAATGCAGACTTGATACCCAGAGAATATTTTCCCTCCTGTACCCTAATCATCAGAGAACATCAGAAGTACTTTGATTTCTCAGGGCAGGGACAGCAGCACACCTTTCATCCTGCCTCAAGGCTAAGTCACCTCTCCAACTCCATATCATGAGTTAGTTCATGGGGACCTCGATCACTTCATCATTCCATAGGGCATCACTGCCATCCAGTACATTGGTGATACCATGCTGGTAGGTCCTAGAGATCATGAACTATAGGTATCTTCCTTTTCCAGAAGGACGGAGGAATAGCCTGTGAAAATACAGTGACCCAAGTTAAGTTTCTGGGGGAAATAGTGGCCTGGGAAATTCAGAATATTGCCTTCAAAATAAAGAATAAATGGGCTCAGCGCCTGTAGCAGAGTTGTTATGGTGCCAGCCATATACACTGAGGGTGGCAGGTTCAAACCCGGCCCAGGCCAGCTAAACAACTGCAACAAAAAAATAGCTGGGTGTTGTGGCAGGCGCCTGTAGTCCCAGCTATGTGGGAGGCTGAGGCAAGAGAATAGCTTAAGCCCAAGAGTTTGAGATTGCTGTAAGCTGTGACGCCATAGTGCTCTACTGAGGGCGACATAGTGAGACTTTGTCTCAAAAAAAAAAAAAATAAATAAAAACAAAATAAAGAATGAATGAATAAAGGTGGTTCAATGTTGCATCTCTGACCACTAAGAAAGAGGCACCTCACGTGCTGAATCCTTTAGATTTTAGATGCATCATACACCATATTTGCATATACTACTTCAAACCATATCCTGAGTGATCAAAAAAGTTGCTTGGGGTAAGAGCTGGTTAAGATTTCAAGCCAAGTTCTTATGATTCATTAGATTCAGTGGTGCTTAAAGTGTCTGTGTCAGACGGTGATGCTGCATGGAGACGTTGGCAAGAGCAGATAGGAGAACCATAGCAGGAGCCCTGTATTTTGGAGCAAGGCCATGCCTTCTTTGGCAAATAACTATTTGCCTTTTGAGAAACAGTTCCCAGCTTGCCCCTCAGCACTATCAGAGGCTAAACACCTGACCATGGACCATGAGGTAATCATTTAATCCAAGATATCTGCCATTTCATCTGACCCATGTAGCCATGAATTGAGCATGCCCATCAGCCCGCCTTCATCAAGGGGAAAAGGTCTAAATGGGTCTGGACCCGACCAGGTTCTGAAAGCATGAGTACGTTACATAAGCAGGTGGCTCGCCCTTCCAGCATGCTAGAGCTGTCTCTGCCTACACTTATGGAAATTCCCTCCAGCCAACTTATTGAAGAGAAAAAAGTCTGAGCCTGGTTTACAAATGACTCTGCATGGTATGCTGGCACCAGCTGGAAGTGGGATGTTGTGGTATTATAGCCCCATTTAGAGTATCCCTGAAGGACAAAATAGGGAAATCCTCACACTAGGCAGTACTTTGAGTGATCTGTTTTATTGTTTTTATCTGGAAGAACAGAAGGCCTAACTTCTACAATGATTCATGGTAAGTGGCTAATGATTTGGCCAGATGTACAGGGACTTGGGAGAGATGAGATTGAAGGATTGGTAAAAAGGAAGTGGCATGGAGGAGGTGTGTGACTGGACTCTTGGAACAGACCTGGCATCATATGCTTACTTATGTCCCATGACAGCACTCACCAAAAGCTCCTGAAGGTCCTGGAATGGTATTTTTTTTTTTTTTTTTTTAAGACAGAGTCTCATGTGGTCACCCTCAGTAAGGTGCCGTGGCTTCACAGCTTACAGCAACCTCTAACTCTTGGGCTCAATTGATTCTCTTACCTCAGCCTCCCAAGTAGCTGGGACTATAGGCACCTGCTGCAATATCCAGCTATTTTTAGAGAGGTGGTCTCACTCTTGCTCAGGCTGGTCTAGAACCTGTGAGCTCAGGCAATCCATCTGTCTTGGCCTTCTAGAGTGCTAGGATTACAGGTGTGAACCACTGTACCTGGCCTCCTGGAATGGTCTTAATAAACAGGTAGACAAGATGCAATCTGCTTTATCTGTATCACTTAGCCTCTTTGCTTAGGCACCCTAGTATTTGCTTAATGGGGTCAGTAAACAAAGTAGCCGTGGATGTCACCTAGTGGTAGATAGATGACATTGAACTCCTTCCTTCCTGGAAGGGGACAGGGATTTGTCCTCACTGGAACAACCTTTTATTCTGCATTTGCATTTCCTGCCTGTTATAATCCACAACTCTTCCAGCAGCACCATATACAGACTCACTGGGTGCCTTATCCACTGTCATGCTTGCTTTAGGTCAAGGAATTTATTTTACAGAGATAGAAGTAAATCAGTGGACTGAAGCCAATTAGATCCATTGGTCATACCAGGTGCCCCATGGCCCAGAAGCAGCCGGACCTATACAACTATGGAATGACCTCAGGAAGAACTTAATTCCAAAAGCAGATGAAAGAATAAAAATCACCATGAACTAACAATGCCACCCTATAGGCCTCCACAGGCATTCTTCCCAAAGCTAGAATTCATAGCCAGGGGAGCCAAGATGAAGCAGGGGTAGAGCCACTTACAGTTCCACCCAGTGGCTCTTCCCAGACTTGGGACTTGGAAGTGCTAAGACCCAAGGAAGGAATGCTTCTACCAGGGGGTGTAAGAGCGTCTCTATTGGATTGGAAGTTGAGAGTACCAGCTGGTCATTTAAAACTCCTCATGTCACGGGGGAATGAGCAGACAATTAGGGCTTTCCTGACTGACCATCGAGTGGAAATCGGCTTTCTGATATTTTTCATGAACAAGGAGTAACATCATGGAAACTATCTTAAAAATTATCTCGAAGACCACCCTAACTCTAGGCAGACAGGCCCTCCCTCTCTCACACCCTTAGCGATGCCTGTTTAGGTGACCTTACTGGGTAGAGAACCCTGCACAGGAAAAGAGGAAATTAATAAATGGCAACTTTTATCTCTTGACCAGTAGCAGAAGGAGGTGTGTAGCATTCACTGTCATTTCCTCCCTGCACTGCGTCATGTCTATGTTAATACATTTTCACCTTGTGCTTCTTAATCTCTAATGGGCATGCGAATCATCCCAGGGATCTTGTCAGAAGCAGATTTCTGCATTAGGAGGTCCGGGTGGAGGCCTAAGATTCTGCATTTCTGAGCAGTCTTTCCTGACCTCTTTCTAGAAAATAATCCTTCCCAAGCCACTCTGTCCAAGCACCCTGCATTTCCCCCCTTCATAGCAGTGATCACCATCTGGGATTATTTATTCATTTATCTATTTACTCATTGATTGCCTGTCTTTTATATTATACTTCACGTAAATTGCATGAGAAAAGAAACCTTGAATGTCTTACTTTTCTTTGTATTCCTCGCACCCAGGACAGGATGTGGGTCTTTGTAAATATCTGTGGAATCACTAAATGTATGTAACTCATGCAGTGGTTTATGTTTCCATGTATACCCAGAAACACACACATATAACAGTACACACACATGTGCAGGAACACACGAGATGTAATTAAACGTAATTAGAAACATACACACACTAATGAATGCGGAGATTCACATGCACCAACACACAGATATACATATGCACACACACAAACGCACATAAATACGTGCTTCCTCCAGGAAACCCAGGCATCACAGTCCGGGTGGCACTGGTTACCTATCAGTGCGGGGAACTCAGACTAGGCCCTTTTTTACCATCTTCTGATCCCCTCTATATGCTCAGAGTATCCCCAGCCAGGGCAGAGAAAAGGCTCAAGACTTGAAATTATTGCCTTTGCTCCCCAGAAGTAGCCAGTCCATCACCAGTGTTAGTGCCACCTGATATAGAGTGTGTCCGCCCCCCAGCTGCCAAGAAGGCAGTGTTGGTGGGTGCTGGCTACTCAGCACTGGCCAAAATGCAGCAGGAATACACAGGGATGCCCAGGGTCTTGCCCACCATAGCTCAGAAAGATCCAGAGCACCAGAGTCTCAGCCGGGCAGAGTGGGATTGCTTCTGTCTGTGACTCAGGGCCCTGGTGCCTGCTCCTGCATGCCCCGCCCGGGGCCCCTCTCTATACAAAGGGGTGATGGCTGCTGCCCAGGCCCCAGTTTATTTTGTTTGCAATTACCTGGCCAGGAAAACAGGAAACTGCTATAAGCAAGTTTTGGCAGACAGACCCATGTCTCTGCCTAAAGATCTTTCCCCGATAACTCCCCAGGGAGCCCCATAGCCTCACCTCCTCCTTTGAGCCTCCTCACCTCCTCTGCTCTGAGTTCATGATGGGAGTCCGTTCCCTACTGCAGGGGTCCTCCCTGAACCTGTCTGGGGGTAGTCAGGGCTTGCTTCTTCCCACAGGGACAGGGAGCCCACCACCTCTTGAGGGGCCCAGTTCCCCCATCACAATGGTCCTGGTTTTGTTAAGTGACTCCCCTTTTGGCTCTTTGGGCTCTAGGACCACCCTTCAGAATTCAGAGACAAAGCCTCTGTCTGCCTGAATCTCCTAGCCCCCTGGTGACCATCTCCATATCTGTCATGCCATCCAAGGAGGACATTTTTTCAAGTACCCATTGATCAGCTATTCAATGATTCATTCACAAGTTCCCCTTAATCAGCTAGTCAATCATTCATTCATAAGCGTTTCCTGGGTCCCCAAGGTATGCTCAGCACTGTGCTGAGCTCTGGGCCACAATGGCCCAGGTAATGGCCCCCCAAAGACAATGTGTTTGCTCCTATGGGGCACGTACTCTCCGGAGAGAGGCAGGCTGCTGGGAATTATAAAATATGCATACAAATGATTGCAGCTTGTGATATACGTATCTAAGGAAGAAGAAATATTGTCCTGATGTATAGGAAATAATTGCATGAAATTATAGATTCTGTAGCTGAGGCCTCTTTGGGGGAGGGACATTTGAGCTGGGATCTGAAGGCTCAGAGCCATATGAGAAGAGCAGGGGGACAAGTGTCCCAGGCAGAGGGTGTGGCACTTATAAAAGCTCTAAGGCAGTAAATGGCTTGGGTGGTAGCTCCCCTCTTTCCCATTTGTCAGCCTATCTTACCCTCCAGTCTAACCTGCTCCCTTTCTTCCTTTGCTGCTGCACCATCTGGAAGGGACTCCTGTCATGACAGGGGTTCCTTGAACCCAGACAGAGCTCTGCAGTGCAGTGTGTGGCCAGCAGGCGGGGGCCTGATAAAGCTGAGCCTTGCTGATCTCAGGTGGCTCCTCTTCCCTGCGGACCACTGAAAGGAGAATATTCCAGTCCTGGGTCCAATCCTCAACAGCTGCATGAACTTGCATATGTATTTGTTTTTGAGACAGGGTCTTATTCTATTGCCCAAGCAGGCTGGAGTACAGTAGTGCAGTCATATCCTTAAATTCCTGGGCTCAACCAGTGCTTGCACCTCAGTCTCCCAAGCAGCTAGGACTACAGGCACAGGCTACCATGCTCAGCAACTTTTTTTTGGTAGACATGGGGTCTGGCTATGTTGCACAGGCTAGTCTCAAACTCTTGGGCTGAAGTGATCCTCCCTCTTTGGCCTCCCAACGTTCTGGGATTACAGGTATGAGTCACTGTACCAGCCACATGTGTCTTTTGATTTTGGGGAGCCTCAATTCCCTCATATGTTTATAGATATAATCGCACCTCCTTTCAGGGGTGTTGTGAGGAGCCAATGAGATAGTCAAGTTCTACACAAGCGTGACCAGAATCACCTGCCCGACCAGCTTGGGAGTATTGGTGGCAAACTTTTACATTTTCCAATTAATTGCTCAAAAACCCACCCACTTAAAGGGTGTCCTATATCTATTGATTGAATTGAATCTCTCCATTGCCTGTTTTTGTCTGAATGAGTCCCGGAGGTTTCTCTGTCCGGAGGAGAGACTCTGCTTCCAGTGCCAGGACTCAGGAAATTATAGTTTTCATCCCTCATCAGAAGTTTTCCTGTTTCTGTTACTACTGCACAGGGTTGCTGTGAAACTCCATGTTCTGTACAGCCTCAAGGACCCTTGTCCTCTGCAGCCGTAGAGACTAGCCTCCTGTGATGTCCAAGGCGATGACTTCCTTAGATTCGCTTCTGTACACTTTGTCCAGAAACATTACTATTGTCCAAAGTGAACTACCATGCCAGCCATGAAGGGCTTCTAGCTTTCAGAATCAGCCCAATATCCCAGTCCCTGAGCCGAGTCAGCACCTCATTTCAGATCCTCCCTCCACTCACGGCGAGTGGCAGGTACTTGGTATCTTCTATGATCAATAGACTATCTCAGCCTGTAGGCGGTAACATTGAACATGAAGGAAGGACTCTCGGTCTCTATGTGGATCTCCCCACCAATGCCTCAGAGACCAGCTCTGCAAACCAAGAGAGTGTGGGAGAAGCCCTTCCAGACTACAGTAAGTCCTGTCACATGCATTCCCAGGACCATCAGTCCTCTTGTTTGGCATCTGGAGAGCTAAGAGGGGCATGCTTTCCCCACCCAGTCAAGTGACACTTCCCTGAACAAGGAAGTTCCCTTCCAAGAGGAATCTCTGTCTGTATGTCAACAGAAAAATCGCTGTCAGCTTCTCTCACCACCCGCCAACCCTAAATTAAACTCGCCCAGGTCTTCTGGATCAGATGCATCTTCATCCTCACAAACCACCCAAAGAAGCTGTTGCAGAGGATTAAACGGAAAGATGCATGCTTCATGCCAAGAAGAGAGTGGCTGCTTAGGGAATGAATGGTAGGTACTGTCAGTGTTATTCTTGGAATGCAATTTGCATCCCCCTTCAGCACTGAAAACACATCTCAAGTCCCTTCTTAAAGATTGCGTGGGACCTGCTTTACTGATTTGATGCAACCCCCTCCCTGGTGGGGGGTTAGAGCTAGCCCTTAAATACTTCCCCAGACCCTGCCCCCTGCACTCCTCCCTCCCCATCTCCCTGACCCCTCCAGATGGCCTGACCAGGTCTCCCTGGACCTGGAGAAAGAAAGGCAGCAGGGAAGCTGCATCTGGGGTGGGCCGGAGGGGAAGAGTAGAGCAGGTGTTCCATCTGGCAGGCAGGTGGGCAGGTGGAGCCCCCAGGTCCGGCTACAGAGAGGCCAGAGGGCCGAGCCCAGCTGGAGAAGGCAAGCAGGAGCACCCTGCCTACCTGGCACCCTGCATCCCTGAAAGATCCAAGATGTGTTCACGGTGAACCTAGCCACAGTTCTGCCTCCCTGGATGGATGGCAGGGCTGTGACCCATCCTGTAGCCACGGCATTATTGGTGAGCAGTGCCACCCTCAGCTAGAGAGGGCCAATTAACAAATAGCTTCCTGATAATGGGTCCCATGTTGGCATGGATTTTCCTCTTCAAGACCCTCTACTCTGAGCTCTTTGAGTTAAGGTGGGTGACCATTTCTGAGTCTAGTGGATAAGTGAGGACATGGTTTTCTGAAAAATGTCATTAGTGACAAAGGCTAGAAAGAAAAGCACTGATTTGCTCTCTGGCTTAGCCGAGTCAGGCCACCTTAACAGGCCGCAGTGCTGTCCCCTCCCCAAAGACCTTGGAAGTTCCTTCTGGTCTGACATTCAGACCCAAAATAACAACAGCAAATAGCACTCATCTAATGAAACCATCCTGAGCTAGTGCAAATACTGTTCCCACTTCAGCCCACGAAAACGGGGGCTCAGAAAGGATAAGTAAGGTCACCCAGCTGGTTGGTGGCAGAGTCCAGGAACCTGAATGCTTCCTCCAACTCATCTGTGCCCACTCCAGACAGTGCTGAGATTAGCCCATGATGTTTCAAGGCTGGTCTTTTACTGATGAGAACAGATCAGTCCCTCATTCTGGTTTTGTGCTCTATGGCTTTAAGAAAACTTTCCTCTCTTGCTGCTGTAGTTTCTGAGGAAACTGGCCAAGCTGGCTGGGAACCACCAGCCAAGAGAACTCCAAGTGAGAGTGTCAAGCAGGCTCTTGCCTAAGAACACAGATGTGTGTGTGTGTGGAGTGGGGTGCAGGAGTAATTAGGGCGGTATTGTAGGGGAGACATGCCTCTCTGAGGGGAAGACAGTGGGCCCATCTGTCAACAAGTCCTCCTCGCTCCCTCCCTGGGCTGGGCACCTTGGGGGTGGAGGGATTCGGAGCAGGGAGCCCTCCCAGGCCTCCACACTCAGACATAGGGACACCCCTTCTGTTCTGCTTTCCTGCACACCTCCTACCCCCATCCCCTGGAGCTCAAACCCGGTGAGGAGAGATAGAAAGTGAGGGAACAATAGGATGATTTCTGCCAAGTGTGTGGTCTATTGGTGCTTTAATAAGTCAGTATTGAACTTGCTCAGAACCAGGCACCAGGATAGGCAAGGGAGTCAGGGACTGAAGGGGACCGAGCCTTTCCTCTTAACACTAACAGGGGCTGGGGGGACAGGCTCACTCTCCAGCCAGGATCACAGAGGGGAAGGCAGTGCAGAGGCTTTCTGGTAGGTAGCACACAGTAGGCACCCAAATACTTCTGTGGATTTCCCCATTTAATCCTCACAGACTTCTCTGAGGTGGGGTTCTTACTACGCCCATTTTATGTGCGAAGGAACTGAGGCTTGGAGAGGGTTATAACTTTTGTAGAGTCCTGCAGCTTATAAGAGATGGAGGCAGAAGTGAACCCAGGAGATGTGGCTTGGAAGGCTGGGTCCTCTTGTGCTGGACTCAGGAGAGGACATACCTCTGCTCGGGAGCCAAGGAGGCATTCTGAAGGGATGTGGGCGGGTTTTGAGAGGAGTTTGGCAAGGAGGGAGGTGGGCCGAGAAGGGAACTGTGCGGAAGAATGAAGGAGTGGCACGTTTCAGGGTCCCAGGCTTTGTCAGAGGGGACAGGGTGTTGGTTGTTGGGCAGCTGAGAGTGTAGATGGGGCCACTTTGTGACTTCATCATGGACGCAGTGGGAGGGATGCCTGACAGGATGGTCAATGGTGGCTCCCTCAAGTGCACAGGAAGATGGCCATGTGGTCAGGATGGGCATGTCATGGAGGGTGGTGGCTTGAGCTGGCTGGTGTTGGATGGACAACATCAGAGAAAGACAGAGTAGGGGGAAGTGGCAGGAGTCAAGAGGAGGAGGTGGGAGGCCCCTAGTCTGGATGGGGGCAGGTATATGGGAAGGGTCAAGGTCGGAGAGTATGGCAAGTGGAAGGGGTCCAACCATGAGGTCCTTGAGTCCCAGACTAACGGGTCTGCTCCTGGGGCTATGTGGATAGGGAGGCCTGCTCAGGCTCTGGGGTGCTATGTGCCAGACACAGTGTGGCTGTAGGGTGAGCAAGACAGTCATGGCCTGGCCTTCATGGAACTTGCCATCCAGGAGCTGAGATAGACATGAATGAAGCAATCATAGGCACCCAGGGCTCACCGTGAACAACCTGGATAACAGGTTGATGGATATGCAGAGTCTCAGGGAATGTGGGCTGCTAGGAAGTGTGGGAAGCAGCCCCAGGCCTGATCTCTTGGGGATGAGTCAGGGGGAGAAGGAAAAGCCCAACAACAGCAAGAGCAAAGCTTCAGAGGTAGCAAGCAAGTGGATAGGTGGGAAAAAAAGCAAAAAAGAAAAAAAAAAAGGCAGAGAATGCAGAGAGCTGGTGGTGACAGGCACAAGGCACCAGGGATTTGGAAGTTTTATGGGAAAGGAGTTGGGTGACAGTGGAGAGTTTTAAGCAGGGAAATGATCCCTTTAGCTGTTGTGAGGAGAATGGAATTTGGGGTTAATTATGGCTTTGAGAGACCAGTCAGGAAGCTATGACAGACACCCTGGGGAGAAGACCCCCCCAGGGAGCAGCACCCAGGGGAAAGGTGGGGTGCTGGATTCAGGTCATGGTGGTAGAATCAGGGGCATGGATGGGTCGTACAGGTGTTTGGAGGGTGGACTCAGCAGGGGTCTTCCACTGGAGTGACAGGGTGGGTGATGTGGTTATTTACAGAGATGGGGCTCAGGAGTGGGGGGAGCCTTGAGAGACAGAATCATGAGAGGGCTCTCGACACCCAAGTTGAGGCCGTGGGGTGCCCAGGCCTGGTGCTGGGGAGGCAGGACTGGGCTAGAGATGAGGGTCCAGGTATCCATGGCTAGAGGTGGAAATTGGACCCTTGGGGCCCAGGACAGAGCATCAGTGACCTGCAGAGGGAGGAGCCATCCACCAAGGGGGAGGGGACTGAGAAGTTACTGGCAGAGCAGCAGGAGAGGTGGGGGTGGGGAACAGGAAGGGGTGCCCAGAAGTCCCCAGGAGGGTGGGGTTAGCAGGGGAGAGGACGGCAGGAAGCCCCTGCAGGTGAAGACTAACACGTCCAGGGAGGACTGCTTTGTTTGCTTGTTGGTTGGTTTGTAGGACTGGAGGGACTGGGCATGCGTAAGGGATTAGTTTAGCGGGGAGCCCTTTGGGAGGGAAGGGCCTGGGTCTCTTTCCCAGAGTAGATCCCTGAGGCTAAGAACAGAAAAATTAGCTGAGTAGTGAAAAGGCAAGCCAGCAATTGCCCTTTGGCTTGACAGGGCAGGCCAGAGAAAAGCCTCCCCAGGGAGGGGGGGCATCGAAGGGAGGGGGAGAAAAACAAGCAGAGAAATGAGCTTTGGCTGCAAGGAGGCAGGTGAGGCGCTCTCTAAAGGTACCTAGGTGTACTAACGGGGAAAGTTAAAGGTGAGCACAGATAATACAGATTCTTATGTGTAGCTAGGGTTTTCCGTCTGTATAATATTTAAAATCTGGTGTTTTAACTTGACTTTTAGCAGTGGGAGCTTGTGGGGAAAGAATTCAGGCTTTGGAAGGTGGCACATGTGTTTTCTGGTCTAGCTCTGTCATTAACTAGCTTTGGGTCCCTGGGCCTCAGTTTCCCTTATTTAAGTTGGGCTGGAGGTGAGTGTTTCTAATGGTTTCATGGCATGTTGTGGTTTGGCAGCTTGTTACCTGCTGGTGGCTTGGTGCTCTGGAAAGTGTGTTGGCTGAGTGGGCCTGCAATGACAGCTGTGATAGTGATGAGAAAAGCTGACATGTACAGGGGGCCATCCCTGTGGTCTGCTCTCTGCCAAGAGGTTTGAATCCTGCAGAAAGATCGTCACCTCCATTTCACAGACGTGAAAACAGGCTCACTGCCCCAAGGTCACACTGCCGGGAGGAGGCAGGGTCCTCCTATGCCCTATGCGCCAAGACTCCTCTGACTGAGGCAGACATGTGGACCCCTGCCCTTCAGAGGAAGGCAAGCCCATTGCTGGGCCCTCTGCCAGGCTAAATTAGAATTAGAATGAGCAGCCAGCTGAAGAGTCCCTTCCTCAGACAGAAGGCCCATGCTGGGCCAGAGGGGGAGCAGAGGGAATTGAAATCAGAGCCCAGATTATGGAGAAGCTGAATGCCAAGTTGAGGGGTCTGAACTGGGCCCTGTAGATGTAGACATGGGGTGCCATGGAAGGCTTGGGAGAAAGGGTGGCCATCTGATGGCAGGATCCACACCAGACAGGTGTGAGGAGGCTGGAGTCTAGAGAGAGAACAGGCAAGTTGTAAATCCAGAGAGAATTTGTTGATGTGCTTACATGGGGGGAGGAACAGAAGGATTGGCCTGAGGGAGGCACTGGCCTCATCAAGTCCAAGGCTGGTCTGCCCACTTCCCTGGGAAGGGGTGGGAAATCTGAACAGGCCCAGCTCTGAGAGCATCAGGGAGATGGGTTGGGACACGTCTGGGGGTGTTTGTCTCTGTGGGATTTTGTTGTCTGTTTACTAACTGATCTCCTGCCTTTGGCTGCAGCTGGAAGCATGCAAAAGTTCTAACCTGGTGCAGCCGTGGCCTCACCAGTCTCTCTGCCTCATAGTTGCTGGGGGTAGTCCGGTAGGTTACTTGGCCTCTACTCCCTCTGCTGGGCCTTTGCTCCAAGGACCCTGCTGCCTCTCTGACACCTACTGACCAGGGCCTGGGGCCACTTAGACCCTGATGGTGGCTTGCTCTGGTCTCAACCTTCCTGCCACTACCTCATATCCTGGGCCTCACTGAGGCCCCATCCTCACCCTGCGTTCACACTGGTTTTCTTTCCTAGCCTGTTCATGTCTACCCATTTTATCCTCCTCCATCCTTGTAAGGTCAGTTGAACCATAAGACCCTGAATCCAAGTCTCACAGCTGGCTGTGAAGCCAGACCAGAGGCACAGGTTAAGTGCTATACTGCAGAAAGACCTGAGCAGCAGACCCCCTGGGTTCCAGTTCTGGCTATGACATCACTCCTTGTATGACCCAGAATGAGCCCGTCCTCCCCTCTGGGGAGGGGTATGGGGGTGCTAGGTGATCTTTAGAGTCTTTTCAACTCTGAGAGCCTTTGAAAGACTAAACCAAACCTTTTATTTGGCAACACCTCCTGCCCCTTCCTGTGTGGCCACCTGCACTGGAGCTGGGTCCCTGTGGTGGGCAGAACCCATGTGTAATGCAGGGTCCACAGACTTGGTTCCTGGACACAGAGAAGCAGCAGCCCAAAGGCCCAGAATATTAGTAATGGGGATCTGCCTGCCGGTGGTGTCCCTGAAAATCCTTACAGTTGCCACCAAGCCCCTCTTGAGGCCTCTTTTCCCTCCTCCCCAGTTCTCTCATTCCCCACCCTATCCCAAGCCTCTCTTTCATTTCCACCCCCACCATCAGGGAAAACCTTTCTCTTCACCTTTGCCCTGGGGCTCTTCTGTAAATATGGTGACATTACTATTGCCCAAAACTCATTTACTGCTCCTCACAGCCCTTTATGCAACAGACATTATTTTTCCCATTTGACACGTGAGGAATCAAGGCTTAAAGAAGCTAAATGGCTCACCCCAGTTTTCCCAGCCAGCAGTAGCAGTGAGAGAAGTCATCCCAGAGCATAGGGCCCAGTGTCTGAGGTCAAACCCCAACTTTCCTGCTCATCAACTGCGTGGCAGCTTTTGGTGGGGGAGCACTTGCTTTATTCCTCAAACAGAACTCCTCATTTCTACCTTTGAGGTGGCTGTGAACAGGCCTGACCTGTCACCAGCTATGTGCCCTCAGCAAATCACTCACCCTCCCTGAACTTCGAGGCCTTGTATAGGAAGGAGGAAAGCAACACCCACTACACAAGGTTGGTGTAGGGATTACAAGAAAGAGAGTACTGACAAACAGATGTGCCAATACAGCACAATTTATTTGAAGCTGCCTAATTTCTAATTTTTTAATTTTAATTTAGAGACAGGGACTTATTCTGTTTCCTGGGCTGAAGTGCAGTGGCATCATCATGGCTCACTGCAGCCTCAAACTCCTGGACTCAAGTGATCCTCCTGTCTCAGCCTTCCTAGTAGCTGGGACTATAGGCTCATACCACTGTACTCAACCTAAAGCTGCCTAATTTCTAAAGGGAATAGGGCTCTGTGGCTGGACACATGGCCGCTTCTGATTGTCTACCCTATTGTAAATGTGGCTGTGGCAAACATCCTTTCTGGCTCTTGTGGATTCTTTCCTATAGATGAAGTCCCGGGACTGAGTGCTACACACGCAGAAAGGCATAGACACATGCAAGCTGGCAGCTCTGTGTTCTGAGCAGGATTCTGGAGTCAGGTGGGAAGCCCCTCTGGGCTATTTTCTGGTATGTAGCCTTGGGCAACAGACTGTACCTCTCTACCCTCAGATTTCTTAGGTGTAAATCAGCAGTAAGCCTGACTTGAAGAAAGTGCCATAAATTCTACCTTTCCTTATGGTTCTGGCTTGCTCTGACTACCCTTCCTTAGTCAATCAATGGAGAAGCCAAGGTTGAGTGAGGGGAGCAGCTGCCTGCCAAGGCCACACAGTCTGTGTGCAGCTGGCAGCTCAGATACATGTGGGGCCTGTTCCAGCATCTCCTCTGAAGGCGGTCCCAGACTCAAGCCAGGGCTGGAATTGAAACAATGCAGAAGCTGTGGTGGCCTAAGACCTCACCAGGTGGCAGAGGTGGGAACATGGGAGGGAGGGGATAAACGTTCCTATTGGTACCCACATCACAAATGATGCTTGGATGACCCTTGGCTATTTCTTTTTCCCCTTCATGCTTTTGCTTCTGTGATTTGCTTCTAGAACGTTCTCCCTGGCCAACTCATTTTGAATTAGATGGCCTTTTCACCCACTGGACTGTCAAGGGGGCAGAGCCTACTTCATCTCTGTTGATAGAATAAAATGAACTTGGGGAATTCTAGAGTGGTCTGGACCAATTTCATGTTTTCTAATGGAGATATGGAATCCTCACACAGAGACGGACCTTGCCCAAGGACACATACTCTACCCAGTAATCCATTCCTTGCATGCCTGGTAGGTGTTTAGGGTGGGCTAAGTGCTTGGCCACAAACGGTCAAGGTGTGGCAGAAGAGACACAGGTTGGGAGATCAAAAGACTTTGGCTCAAGTTCACTGTTGATCACTCTTTTGCTGGGAGCTTGGGCTTGTTTTGGCTTCTCTCTGAACCTCACTTTTCCTCACTCTAAAAAGGAAGTGATCAGTCTACCTATCTCTTACAGCTGGTGTAACAGCTGGAGACCCCAACATCACACACAAGTGTAATGTTGCAATGGCCCCGGCAGGAAGGGGCTCCCAGACAGTGGGCTCGCAGAGCCTTCGCTTACCAGCTGTGTGAGGGTGGCTGAGTTGCCTCCTGGCTCTGAGCCTCAGCTCCTCCTTTGTGAAGTGGGCCCTTCCCAGCCCACCTTCCATTCGCCCCTCCTTTCTTTCACAACCCTGGTCACAGGTCACGGTTATCATGTTTGTTCCTTTTATTATTGCCTCTCTTCCTTCCTCCAGAATCTGTTTTGTTCCCTGTCTATCCCCCAGGATCTAGCACAGGAGGGGACATGGAGTGAGTGACTGGAGGATTATGTGAACACAGTGGGGTTAGCACCTCCAACTTCCAAGGGTGTTAGAGATGGAAGGAGATGACATGTGTAATGAGCCCAGCCCAGCACATAATAGGGTCAGTCAGGGAGGATGGAGCTGCTGTTTACCATCCTGAAGACAAACTCTGTGGCCACCTTTTGGGTACTGGGCCCCAGGTGGAGCGCAGAAGAGCTCAGCAGTTCTCACCATGTGGCTTTCACCTCCTGGCTTGAGCTGGGCCCACTAATTTCTCTCCTCTCTTTGGCAGCCTCAGCAGCTGTCTGATGAGTTTGCACCCAGCTGGCCCCTGGGCTTGGCCGCACAGCCCAGGCCTGCCTGCCCATCTGCAGGCAGACAAAGGCCCTCTGTCCCTAGGATCTGCTTCCTGCCTATCCTCTGCATCCCTGACAAACCCAGGTCCTCGGCTGCCAAACTCCACTTCTGCAGTTAAGGAGCCTGAGACTCTCATGTGGGCCAGGGGCACAGAGCGGAGTGGAAGGAGCATTTGCCTTGGAGCGGGGAGGCCTGGATCTAAGTCCCAGCTCTGCTTCCAGCTACTAGGTGCTGGGGAGGCCATGGGATGTCATTACCAAGAGCATGGCTCTGGAGCTCAACTCCCTGGTTTGGAATCATGCCTCTACCACTCCTAGCTGTGTAACCTGGGGCATATCACATATATTGGGAAAGAAGGGGTGGATTACCTGAGCTGATGGTTGTAAAGTACTCAGCACAGCTCTTAGCAGACATGGAGAGCTACTACAATTACTGGGGACCCTCCTTTGCTTTCTTTTTTTCCTTTCTTTTCCTTCCTTCCTTCCTTCCTTCCTTCCTTCCTTCCTTCCTTCCTTCCTTTCTTCCTTCCTTTTTTGCTTTTTGAGACAAGGTCTTTCTCTGTTGCCTAGGTTGGAGTACAGTGACACAGTCATAGCTCATTGCAATACATGCTCCCAGGCTCAAGTGATCCTCCTGCCTCAGCCTCCTAAGTAACTGGGACTACAGGTGTGTGTCACTATGCCTAGTTAATTATTTTTAAAAGCTTTTTGTAGCAACAGGGTCTGACTATGTTGCCTGGGCTAGTTTTGAATGCCTGGGCTCAAGCAATCTTCCTGTTTTGGCTTCCTAAAGTGCCAGAATTACAGACATGAGGCACCATGACCCTTTTGATCCAGGGTCTTCCATCTTCTCCATGGCCTGAATCATTACAAAATAATCTATAAATATTCCATCTGTAAATATTCCCCCACCTCCCAATAACCTCCCCAACCTGAGGGTCCCTAGTGCTTGAGACTGCTGGCAGTGACTATTGGGACTGGGAGCATAGAGGCAGCCTCTAAATTATGTGGGAGCTGTAAGGACCCAGTCCTGGGCAACCTGAACTCCCTGAAATGCTTCCTATATCATTTCTTTGGAGTCTCCTACTTCCTCCTGAGACACGTGGGGCCACTGGCCCATTATCTTTGGGTTCCACTCTGCTTTCCATCCTGTTGCGGTCCCCATCCCAGACTTGGCCAAGTCCCCATTTCCCCAAATGTCACCCCCCCACCCTCCCCCTGTGGTGCCTGGGGTTCATCTGTACCCTCTGGCCACTATGCCCTTGCTGCTGCTGTCCCTGCCGCCCAAGCACCCCCTCTGCACCTTCCCCTCCCTCCAGGCCCTGCTCTGAGGCTTTGAGGTTGTCTCCTCCAGAGGTTCCTCCAGATCCCTCATCAGAACAGCTTTTCACTGCCTGAGGCTCCTGAGCCAACCCTGAGCTCACCGCTCGCTGGAACACATGTCTGCCCAGCATGGCATCTGGTTTATTTACGAGGCTGTCTGTCTGCCCCCAGTGCCGAGAGCCCTGGGGCAGGGCCCTGTCTGATTCATTGCCCAGCACAGGGGCTGCCCAGTGTCAGGGAGCATGTGCTAAACTGGCTCAGGGAGGAGGCACTGTGAGACTGGCTGGCACAGAGCGGGGGGCAGGGCCACTGGGTGGCAGGGCAGTGGAGAAGGCTGAGCCTTCTTTTGCCAGCTCACTCTCCACTCCCTCCCTCCTCTTTGTTACTCCATGATTTCTCCGGCTCATTCATGCATCAGCTAGCTCCCTCACCCATTCACCAGTGGGGACACTCATTCACAATTCACTCCTTCATTTGTGCATTCATTCATTCACTCCTCTATTCTTCTAGCAAACATTTCCGGAGCTCTCATACTATGCCCTGCTCTCTGCAAAGCCCTGGAGACCCAGAGAGAAACTGGCCCTAGCCTAGCTCTGAAGATCTCCTTTTCAGGGGCAGAGGCAGTGGAGGACCCAGACATACAAGAGTGACTGCAGTCAGAGGGAGAATGGGGCTATGTTGAGGCCTGCCAGTGTGGCAGCAGAGGGATCTGCACAGGCTTCACAGGGGAGGCGACAGTTGAACAGGGCCTTAGAGATTAAGAAATGCCAAATAATGGCCAGAGAGGCTGGGCCCTGAGCTCAGGGCGGGGAGGAGATAGTCTCTAGGACTTAGGACCACTTGACTGGGTAACTGGAAAGGGAGAGGGAGGGACAAGAACTGTAGTCATCTCCAGTCTTCATCTAGAAATACCAAGTGCACACAAATGTGTTCAGCATCTGATGTGTGCAGACAGGGTCCTAGAGGTTGGGGATACAAGGATAACACAGATAAAGTCCAATCTTCAAAGAGCTTACACTTGCACCTGAGGCGGCCAGCCAACCAGGAAAACAAATGGGATGTGGGCTGCCAGGAGGTGCTGAGTGCCAGAGGGAAGGGATGGTGGTGTGTTAAGTAACTTGTTCGTGGAGGGCCTCCTGACAAGGCAATGCTGACTGTTGGGAATGTCACCTGCTTGTTGAGGGCAGGGATTGATGCCAATTCCGTATCACAGCAGCAGCTGGCACCGGGCTGAGTGCAGAGCAGCTGTGCTCTCACCTGGGGCTCTGTCTGCCTGCTTTGCTGGGCTTCCTGGGGGCAGGGAGGGCTTCATCTCTGAACCCTGACACTCAGCACAGGGCCTGGCACATGTGGCCTCCCTGGGCCCAGGAGGTGCCAGAGGGGCAGGACAGGACTGTAGACTCTGCTATTGCTGCCTATTCGGTACATGTCAGGCTGGGGTAGAGAGGCTCAGGGTCCTAGCATCTTTCAGTAGAGGCCTAACTCCTAACTGGGGAGGTGAGCATGGGGGAAATAGAGCAAACAGTCATTCCCACTCTCCCGTTCCGACCTCCAGACCCATCCCCACTCCCAGGCAGGGGCAGCATGGGACGTCTTGAGTTCCCCCATACTAGTCTTTTTGAGTGTGGAGGTTCTGGAAGTGGGGCCCATGTAGTACCCTCTTAGGGTCTATCTGAGGCTTTTTCTGCTCATGGAACAAATGGTGCTGGAGAAAGAGTCCAGGAAACAATCCTAGAACTTGGCCCAGGGAGAAGAGGGGAGTGAATAGGGGTGAGTAAGTTCCGGGACTGCGTCTCTCCATAGTTTGTGCATATGCCTTCCTCCCATCCCCAAGCTTTGAGCCATGAGCACAGCTTCTTCAGCCCTTACCTGTGGGTGTAGAGTCAGTCCTGGGATTTCTCCTGGCAAAGGGCAGAGTCTCCTTCCATACGTGCTCGGGCTCTTGGGCTCACCCAGCTGGGGGCAATGGCAGAGACAGCCTTCCTGGGCTGTTTAGGACTAAGTTGGGAGTAGGAAGTTGAAGCCAGAGCATTAGGGAGTGACAGGGACCCTGGGCAGAGCTAGGGGACACAGAGGCTCTGGGGTCTGGGTTGTGCCCTCTGATCTCTAGAGCCTATAGGCCCCTCTAGAAATGTTTGAGGGTCCTCAGCTTTGGTCAAGGAGGGAGCAGGGAACCAGAGAGGGTAGCACTGCTCCTGCAGGAATAATGTGAGCCAAGGCTGGGAATTTATGAGGGGGACATTCAGACTTCACATAGGTGTGGCCCCTTCTGCCTGAGACCCTGGGATGGGAGGAATGGAGGGAAGAGCCAGGCTCAGACCTCAGAGCCACAGACCCCAGAGCTACAGACCCCTCCTGACCTCCCGGAGTCCTGTAAACTCCCATCTGGTGGAGCTTTGGCTGAGGTTTTCTTGTGGCAGGGAACGTCCACTCTTTTGGACCAGTTAGGATCAGACCATTGTTGAGTTGTTGAAAATCTATGTCTAAATTCTAAAGAAATGTTGTTTTTGGAGTCATTTCTTTGTTTGGCAGATAAACTTCCTGCCAAACACATGCCAGGGGAACTCTTGATATCTTGGATTACTTTTAATCCTTAGGATTTTAAGTTACAAATGTAATTTATGCTTACTCTAAAAATTCAGACACTGCAGGAATGCACCACCTGGAAGGGGAAATCTTTTCCCCCCAAATTCTCTTCCCCAGGGGTGACCATCATTAACAGTTCAGAAGTTCTTCTTCTAGATGTTTGTATGAATATTAGTGTAATGTAGATAATTTCCTTGAAATATGGCAATGTGTGTTTTCTTTCATATTCCTCTTATGAGATTTTCCTCCTATTAAGCCAGAGGTATCTATTTGCCTTAGGGAGGATTAAAAGAGATAGAATAGTGATATAAAGAAGAAGAAAGAACAATCCTTAGTTAAAAATAGGATTCAAGGCTCGGTGCCTGCAGAACAGTGGTTACAGCATCGGCCACATGCCCTGAGAATGGCGAGTTTGAATCCGGCCTGGGCCTGCTAAACAACAACGACAACTGAAACAACAACAACAACAAAAAATAGCCAGGTATTGTGGCAGGCAGGCATCTGTAGTCCCAGGTACTTGGAAGTCTGGGGCAAGAGAATTGCTTAAGCCCAAGAGTCTGAGGTTGCTGAGAGCTATGATGCCACAGCACTCGACTGAGGGTGACATAGTGAGACTCTGACTCAAAAGAAAAAAAAAAAAGGATTCAAAATAGAATTCAAAACAAGATCGCAAAACCCGTAACAAGATGAGTCTTGAAAGCTGGCTTTGTTGAGTAACGTATTGGTTAGAATGCTCTGGGCTGCTGCTAACATTAAGTCCAGCACAGCACAAGCTGCTTAGACAATGAGATAGACAGACTCTGGTAACCAGACTCCAGGGACAGTGTGGGCTTCAGGACTGGCTTAATCTGGTAACTGTGGCCCATCTCTTTACAGTTCCCCTGGTATTCCCTATTCTGTCTGATGGCTCCATCTGTGGGCTGGCTTTCCTCAGAATTGTCACATGGCTGGGCTATACATTCACCACATGACACTCAGAGGAAAGGAGAGCGCATGTCTCTTTAAGAGCAAGGAAACACTTTTTCCCAGCCTGGGTGTACCTTGCTCTGGTGCTTAAGTCTGAGCTTCTGGGTCAATCACCACAGCAGGTGAGGTAGGAGTTTGCTTGGGCCATGCCCATAGGAGAGTAGAAAGGCCAGGGTGGGGTGTGTGCCAGCTTCTTAGGGTTGCCATGAAAGATACTGTGACCTTGATGTTTGGAAATCAAGGTGTTAGCAGGGCTGTACTTCCTTTGAAGCTCCAGGGGACAATCTATGTCTTACCTCTTCTAGTTCTGGTGGCTGTGGGCATTTCCTGTGGCCACATAACTCCAATTTCTGCCTCTGTCTTCATGTGGCCTTCTTCCATTTCTGAGTCATCTCCTGCTCTGTGACAAATGTCCCTCTGGTTTTCACATTTAAGGGCACTGGAAATTGGATTTAGGGCCCACCTGGACAATCTAGAATGAGCTCTTTTTGAGATCCTTAACTTAATTACATTGGTAAAGACCCTTTTTCTAAGTCACAGTAAAATGTTCCCGGAGTTAGGACATGAACCTTTTGGGGGCCAACATTCATCCTCCTATGGGGTATTTAGGCAGAGAGAGGACCAGGGGTGGTATACCGAGACATGCTTGTCTCCTGTGTGGTATGAGGGGATGACCCGATGGTCCAGTGTCTTGACAACAGTAGGACACAGGAGGACAGGAGGTCACCAAGAGCACTGGTGGGCCACTTGCCTGTCAGGACCCTGGACAGAGCAGGATGCCAAGCTTCGAGCTCATAGACCCCCATCTTTGGAGAGCAACTTCTTGTACAGGGGAAACAACTCTGATAGAAAGCAAAGTTTCTATTAATTGAATCTTTCCCCCAAAGAGAATGAATGACCTTTAATTAATGTCATATTTTTCCCTTTCATCCCCCAACACTTAAGTGTGTAAATGATCCAAATGATAAGGCTTCCAAGGTTCTATTTTGCAAAACTGGGATATGTTATACATACTATTCTGCAAATTGAAAAATACACTTCATAGATTACAGACTTATTTCTATGACAGTATATTTTAGAGTTACCTTATTTTTTAAAATACAAACACTATAATTTTTTAAAATAAGACTCTTATTGATAAACATTCAGATTTTTGAATTTCATTGAATTAACAAGTGAATCAGTTGAACAATGTGCAATGCCTTTCATGTGGGGGTTGCAAAAACACAGTATTTCTTTCCCTTTCTCCTAAATCTGTATCACCCTGACCCTCCATTTCAGCAAGTGGAAGAGTAATTAAATGACCCCACAACTGTTGGTTAGAAAAATGTATCTCAGCCCTCCTCACCTTCTAGAATACTCTGGGAAGTGAGGTAAAGGGCAGCCTGCCAAGACTTGGCCCTTCTGGGAGGAGTGACAATTTGGACTCTTGAACATAAACTGCTGGCAGTGTTAACTCCACTTTGCATTAGCCAACTGTCACTTTTCAAAGAAGGGCAGCAGGACATGGACCTTTGCCTCATTACAACATTCCAGTAGCAAGTACCCTTTTAAAAGGAACTCCCTGCCATTTCTGTGTATCTCCAGGATATGAAGGTGCAGAAAGGGCTTGGCTGTGTTCTCACCTACTGTTTTCACCAGAACCCTTTAGACTGCAAGCGACAGAAACTCTGATCAAACATAAACAGAACAAGATATGCAATGGCTCTTGGAAATGGGAAGTCTGAGGAGTTTCAGACTTGACTGCCTCTGGGTATTTAATTGACGTCATCATGACTATCTCTCTTTCCATCTCTTTTTTCATGCCTGCCTGTTTTTGACTCACCCCTCCCCATCCTGGGCAGATTTTCCTCATGTGATGCAAGATGTCCACCAGTAGCCACAATCTCATTATTATAGCTCACAGTCTCAGAAGAGTTTACAGAGAACTCCAGCAAAAGTCTCTAGGAAGACTTCTGTTGGCCCAGCGAAGGTCATGTGATTATCCTTGAGCCAAAGACTGATGGAGCATGGTGTGTGGGGAAACTTCTCCACCTGAGCTACATGGACAGGGAAGGATCCATGGGGGAGACATGGCTTGTTAGTTATCTGTTGCATCTCCCCAGGTTCTGTTAGGATTATACTTCTGTCTATAGGGAAGATGCTTGTTGTTTGGATATAGAGTTGGACATGGCTTGGCTCCAAAGCAAGAGCTATCCAGAAAGGTTGGACCCTGCTCAGACCTGTCTTTAGTTCCCACTTCCCAATCTCCCTCAGGCCAAAACAATGGTGGTAGTTGCGGGGGAGAGGGGTGCCCATCCAGGCCCACACTCCTGGGCTCCGTCTTTCCCTGACTCCCCCCTACCTCCCCTCTCATCTTCATTGTGCAGGCTCCATGGACAGCATGAACACATACAACTTTTCTAACCTGTGAGAAGACCCCAGAGGAATAGCACAGTTTAAAACGAAGTTGCATACTAAGTGGCCTCTTCTCAGTGTTTTAGTCTACCCTCTACCTTAGCTCAGTCCTTTGTTCAGGTCTGATTCTTGGGGTCAGCCCCTGACACCCCCAACTTCCACACTTTGGCCTAGTCCATGTCTGCCACCGTGGGGGTCCTGGTCTCTTCGCTCTTGCCATCTGGCCAGGGCTTGGGCCTAGCTTAGAGCCTCTCTGCTGGGGAGATGTCTGTGTCTTCTGGCTATAGGAGGCATTCTTGGATTTTGGGGTGCTTTTTGTGCTGGGAGCTGAATTAGAGACAGTCCCTTCCCCTATGTAGCCCCAGGCTAGACAATGTATTCCTCCCTCTAGGCCAGTGATTTTCAACCAGTATGCCCTAAGAAGAGATATTAGGTATACCTTGAAGATTTTTAAAGATCATTCATTAAATTATTTTTGAAAGAAGTTCAAAGCACAGTAAGTATATTCTTTTTTTAAACTCTGTTTAAAAAATGAACGTAAGTGTGCCGCAGAAATTTAACTATGAGTTCAAGTGTGCCGTGAGATAAAAAAGGTTGAAAAACACTGCTCTAGGCCTTTATCCATGCTGTCCGCCTGCTGGAATGCATTTACCTGCCTGGCTGGTCAATACTCAAGTTCAAAATCCAACTACTTCTTGACAGCCAGAATCCAACAGTAAGCAGCACAACTGCTGGTGCCTACAGTGCTAAGCCCAGAGATGTCTGCAGAGCTTGGGAAGGGCCAGGGGGTTAACACACTTCTCCCCTAACACACATACAAACTCTGAAGTAACCCTCAACCTTTGACCAGCAGGAGTTGGTGTGTGAAAATCCAGCTCCTTGCTCTGTGGGTAGAATAACTCCAAGGGAGGTGTGCGGTTTACACGGTGCTCCAGACACTGGCGGTTGAAGGTGCATCTTCACACGCTTTTCACTTCTGGCTGTCATAAAGTAGTAGCTTCTCAAGCAGAGTTGGATTTCGAGTTGTGAGTGCCTAAGAGCTTCTTAAGGCAGTAGGATCAGACTATGGTCCCTCTAAACTCTTGGCCCAGTTCCTGGTATACCTGAAGCCAAAGGTATCCTGGAAGAGGGGTGGAAACTGCAGCCCCAGCCCCAGATGCCCCACATGCCCCACAGCCAGGTGCAGGAAGAGGGGCAGTGGGTGAGCCTCAGGTCAGGGCCAGGCCAGGCAGGAGAAAGGCTAGATGAACCGGGCATGATCTATGCTAGGTGTATGCTGGGGCTGGGAGGTCCAGGGATTCCTGGGTAGGAGCCAGACAGGTCTGAAACACTCTCTATCCACCCACGTGGAGCCTGGCTTCCTTAGTGCCTGCACACGCTTCTCTTGGCCTTTAGCTGCCTCTTCTATCAATTGGGAATCAGAGTTGCTTCCTCACCTGACTGAGGATTATGAGAGATTGCGGATATTTACCTGGGACCAGCAGGGGATTGTTAGTTCATTTCACAGCCAAGGAAGCTGAAGTTCAGAGAGGTTAAGGGGCTTCTCTGGGTCACATGGAATCTGAACCCAAGTCCACCTGGCACTAAAGACTTAGATCTTCCCACTTCATGAGGCTTCTTGCTTTGAATGGTATAAGGAAGGCCAACCCCCAAAGTTAAGCCATGTCTTTTCTGGTGCTGGAGTTTCCACCATCAGAACTTTATTCCTCTGGGTTAATTAATACCTGCTTCTGAACACATGTAGGGAGGGGGAGTAGGATTGGCTACATCTGATACATCTAATGCTATGTGCAAATGACTGGCAAAATTGGAGAACATAAACTCACAAAGGGGTGCTGAGATAACTTAATTCACTTCCTTACCCCCATCTAGGCCCTGTACCATTTTATGAATGGGAAACTGAGGCCCAGAGAACGGGACCGAGTTGCTCAGACTCACCTCCAGAGCCTTGTCCTAGGCAGCCTTTCTCCTCTGCCTGAAAGGCCCCAAGCCAGAAAGGGCCTGCTGAGGGCCTGCGGTTCACCCTGGACCTGCCTGGACATAGGTATCTGGGCAGCCCTTCTGTAGAAGTGAGGGAGGCAGAGGTGCAGTTTCAGGTCTGAGATAAGCCCTGCCTTTCATTGGCTGCTGGGCTCACACCCATGCCCTCACCCCGAGGTCCACACGCAGGTCCACACACAGGTCCACACCCTGACCTGATACCACTCAGTGCCTCCCACCTGCTGTCATTGCCTCCTTCCTGCCAGGGCTCCTCAGCGTTGCTGGGGACAGACCTAACTGAGCTGCTTTGTACCCTGACCAAGTCCATATCCTCTCTGAGAAGGGGCCCCTCTGGAACAAGGCTTCCTTGACCACTCAGGCATTCATAGTCTTCTACCTGCTTTCCCCTTTTTAGGTTGGAGCCCCAGAAACAGGCCTGAACTAGGATTTTAGGGCAAGGAGTTTATTGTAAGGTGATTCTGGGAAGCCATGAGGGATGTGGGAAGTGAGAGAGGGAAGGAAGCCAACATGCGCAAAGTAACGAGCAGCAGGTGGGTACTCAGGGCCCAGCCTCCTGCACTGGTGTGGAAGGAGTCTTAGAGTCATCCTTCTCAAGGGGAGAGGGGGTTGGGGCATTTACCACCAACCCAGATTGATGTTTCCAGTCATCAGGTGCTGCTCCTCAGAGCACGAACCCTGACCTCTAGGTAATTTCTGCAGCCCCTAGGGCAGAGTCACAGATGCTTGCTTAAGGCGAAGGGGTACAGGTGGGGTTCATTAAGGGGAGAATGAGCCCATGTCCTGGAGAGCCTGGAGATGGCCCTGGAAACAGAGGGCTGCCCCAGCTCTGATTCTAATTCATCTTCTCAGAGGGTCAATTTCTGTGTAATAGAAGGAGAAGAAAATACTGCTTTCTTGCAGGTGTGTGGTAAGGATCAAAAGTGATAAGACTTGTAAATGGCCTGGTGCTGACAGCTCCAGGGGAGGGTGATAAATGGAACTTTCCCTTCCTTTTTCCAGGGTAAGGGTCAGGTTGACTCAGCCCTGGTCGGGGGGCACCCAACAACCTGCTGTTTGTACCAAACATTGCTGCTCACAGAGCCCTCACCCTCCCTTCCCTTCCCTCCTTATCTTCAATTAAAAAAATAGTAACTGATAGCTAAGCTATGCCAGGCTGGGGTAGGCTGTGGAGACCCAGGAATGCTCTGAGCCTATCCTTGTTGAGAAAGTTCACAGTCCAGTTGGGAAGATAGACAAATGTGTGGTCAAGTGGTGATATGGGTGTGGGCTTTGATGGGTGAGTAGAAGTTTGTGAAGGAGGCAGTGCAGGCTGGGAGTGTCGGGGTGGGGGTGGAGGTACAGGTAGAGATTGTTCTTGGGTAGGAGGGAGATGAGTAAAGAAGGTGGGCAGATGCCAGAGCGTCCTTGTAACAGAAGCCCCAGATGCTATAGATGAGGCCATGAATAGGCCTGGCCAGCTGCCATCAGAGGGGATGGGTTGCTGCCTCCTGCCTTCCAGGCCAGGAGCTGGGATATACAGCCTTGCAAGCTGGCTGAGGCAGGAGCTCTTGGCTCTTGCTTCTCTCTGCCTTCCCCCCATTGTCCAGCACTGTGACCCCAGGCCTTCTGGAGAGTTGGGGTGGGAAACTCTCTACTCTCATGCTTTTCGTTCAAATCCCATCTGAATTTTGCATCTGTTGTATAGCCATGTTTGTTTTTAAAATAAATAAGATTTATAATGACTTGCTAATTACTAAAATAATTAATCTACATGTAAATAAAACAAGATGTTTAGAGTTTATACAGTGATATTGTCCCTCAGTGGGAATGGGAGCGAGAGATCCAGGCCAGGTGGGGATGGGAACTGGAGGAAATGTCTCACAGGCCCTGAGGTGGTGCCGCCTCGGGCACCTCCCTACACTCTGCAAGTGCACACCTCTGTGTGCTCCATCTGCAGAGGGTCACAGCAGTATCTCTATACACAGCTGCGCCCACATGCACACTCTAGCCCCTCTAGGTCCATGTGTGCTGTACACTCCCCAGTGCACACACCAACGCACGCTTCATTTAATGCACGTGCCCTTACCCAGACAGATCGCCCGCGCGTAGTGCTCATGTCACTTAGGGACACCCACACACCCGCAATCACACATTTTCATGCACCTCTCACAGGCACACATGCATCCTCATACATGCAAACACATCTGTGCAGCTACAACCAGGCCAAGATGGGGACACTCACAGTCACACATGCGCAAGTCATGTCAACACGCATGTGCACGTACATACAATAGGAACATACACACGTGAGGGTTGCAAGTGAATACCCATCACAGGAGACGCAAACCCAAAGGCCTGCAAACCTGCAGAAGTAGCCAGAGCTGTCTACCTGGGAACCCATGCTGCACACAGACATGCCCTGGTACGCATGTGTGCTCATGTGCGAAGTCACAGAGAGGGAGTCCTGGAACTGATGGGGTGGGTGCACTCCAGCTGCTCTTCCAGAAAGGACAGTGGGGACTGGGTCTATACAGTAAATCCCCAGAAGCAAGACTGCATTCCAGCCTTCAAAAAGCCAGTTTGGGCTCGGCACCTATAGCTCAACCGGCTAAGGCGCCAGCCACATACACCTAAGGTGGCGGGTTCGAATCCCCAGCCCAGACCCACCAAACAACAATGACGGCTGCAACCAAAAAATAGCCGGGCGTTGTGGTGGGCGCCTGTGGTCCCAGCTACTTGGGAGGCGGAGGCAGGAGACTCGCTTGAGCCCAGGAGTTGGAGGTTGCTGTGAGCTGTAATGCCAGGGCACTCTGCCCAGGGGGACAGCTTGAGGCTCTGTCTCCAAAAAAAAAAAAAAAAAAAAAGCCAGTTTGGGCTATAGGCTGAAAGGCAACCAGGACCCCTGCCGGTATCCGCCCCCTTCAAAACACCTGCAGGTGCGGGTGCCTAAAGTCCCCTCATCACATAGGCTTTCAGATGGAGATGCTATCTTCATAACTCCCCTGCTAACAGACACATTTCTTACTGGAGTGAGGTCAGCTGAGAAAGATTACTGGCCAGTCCCTCCCCCAAGCCCAAGCTCTGTGGGGCTCAGAGAAAGGACTGAGAGGCTGAGGGCTAAAGCCAGCTCCAGAGGGACAGATCTGCAGCTACATAGGATCTTAGATTCCAGCCTTGAAAAACAGAGGGATCCTCTGTACCAGCTAAGGAGGAAGAGGGACAGGAGAGGGTCTCCAAACTCCTCACCCCTTCAAAGAGAGTCTAGCAGGGTTTATCTCTTTGACACATCTGATTCCATGTTAAAAAATGCTTTCCCTATCAGATCAACAAATAATAGTTGTGGAAAGAATTCGAGGAAATGGGCACTCACGCCCAGTGGCGGTAGGAGTATGCACCAGAGCCCTATTTTTTGACAGAACATTTAAAATGTGCATGCCTTTTGGCCCAGCCATTTCACTTCTAACAGTCTATCCTTTCAACAGAAATGTATTAACAAGGTGCTTACTGTAGCATGTTTATAACAACAAGAAATGGAGGCCATCCAAATGGCAGCAGTAGGCATACAGTTCATTGAACAAATAAATAGTTAAATAGACAGCTTGTCCATGCTGAGGACCACCTTGGAGCTGTTAAAGACTAAGGTGGCCCCATGTGTGCTGGGCTAGAATGACTTGTATGGTGTGAGGAAAGCAGGTTACAGAAGAATAAGATTTATGTTTCTATTTATTATTTTAAAACACCTCTAAAACATTAGATATAAAATATCTATCTGAATCCATAGAAAAAGGCTACCTACCTCATTTTTGGAGTAAGAACGGAGGGATACTTTCTTTTTATTCTAGATATTCCTATGTTTTTTGCACTTTTAAGCTACCACATCTGTTCATGTACTACATTACTTTATAACAAAGAAGAAAGTATTAAGATTTCTTGTCCCATTATTTCATAGATAGAGGCCCAGGGAAGGCAGAGACCTTCCCCAAGCCATGCTTTGGACAGTGCTGGCCAGCACTGTAGCTCTGACCTTGATCCCTCCCAAAGATCCTGCCTTTGCTACCCAGTAGCATGGTTCTGGGGCCAAGAGAGAAGCATCTGTGGCTTCCCAGGTGGGGGATGGGTGGAGAAATGAGCTTTGGGCTGCCTGGTGGAGGGAGAAGAGTGGAGAGATGTCCTCTTCCTGGGAGAATCACCAGTGAGCTGAGAAGGCCATTCTTTATCACTGGTTGTCCTGGCATCCTTGCCCTAGCTTCAAGTCCTGCCTGACAGCCCCTGATCCTTCAGAAATGCTGCTGAGAGTAGTCACCCTTGGCTAAGTGCTCACTGTGTACCTCCTCTGGTGCAGTTTGCTGGGTGTGCTGACCTGCTTTGGGGAGACTCTATAGTACAGTGGTTAATGCCATCACCAAGGCAAGACTCCGGGGCAAAGTCCCCCACTGCTGCTCCCTAGCTCAATGATGTCAGGTGGGTTATTTCACCTCTCCAGATCTCAGTCTCTCACCTATACATGACACTAATAGCACCTCCCCATGAGGTCTCTGAGTGTTCAAATGCTCAGACCCCCAAATGAAAACAACCCAAATGTCCATTGATGGATGAATGGATAAACAAATTGTGATCTGTCCTTCAAATGATACACACTACAACATGGGTGGACTTTGAAAATATTATGCGAAGTGAAAGAAGACAGACACAAGAGGCCCATACTGTGATTCATTCATATGAAATGTCCCAAACAAGCAAATTTATAGAGACAGGTATAGATCAGTAGTTGCCTAGAACTTTGGGGTTGGGCAGGGGGATATGGGGAGTGACTGCTAATGGGTAAGGAATTTCCCTTGGGGGTGGTGAAAATGCTGTGAAATTCCATAGTGGTGATGACTGTGTACTTTTGTGAATATAAGTCCTTGTTTGACGTCACTAATAGGTTCTTGGAAATGGTGACTTTGATATGTAACTACAGTAACTACGTAATAATAACATGTATAGCAGGTGCTCCAATAATGTTTCCTTCAATGACATTTTTGTTACGACATTGATGAAAAAAATGTCATTTTGCTTAAAGTTGCAGTTTCCAAGAACTTATCAGTTCTGTTAAAGGAGGACTTACTGTATACTGAAATATCCCTGAACTGTGAACTTTAAAGGGGTGGATTTTTTTTTTTTTTTTTTTTGCAGTTTTTGTCCAGGGCCAGGTTTGAACCTACCACCTCCAGTATATGGGGCCAGTGCCCTACTCCTTTGAGCCACAGGCACTGCCCCCTAAAGGGGTGGATTTTATATTACATAAATTATATTAAGAAAAAATGTCGCAAAAAAAGTAAATAAGGCATGAACGAAGACATTCATGTACAAGTGTGTCGCAGTGTTATTTTATTGGTGGTGTAGGGGGAGACAAAAATCCTTTCCTCTATCCTCTTATATTCTGTAACTGGGGCCTGCAAATTAAAGTGACAAAAGCCAAATGAACAGGAGAAAAGGCATAGAAGTTTTCTTTGCTGTTAATGCCTTACTTTTTATGTGCATGAAGGCCTTCATAGAAAAGAAGTGAGGACCCAAAGAGGCAGTTAGACTTGGGCTGGCATACCATTTCAACAAGGGGTGATAAATTTGTTTAGAAGTGATAAAGAAAGGGGCTGGGCCTCTAGTGGTGGCAAATTGTGGGAAGGTAAATATGTGGGGGCAATTAATGGAGGATGAGGGTTATTTCAGTAAGTTTTATGCAGACTCATCGTGGTGCTGACTTTGTCTTCAGTGCTAATGGCTGTTCTCTTCCTGGTACGGGAAAGGGGAGAAGTATCTTCACAAAGGGAAACTGATGTCCTGTGTTTAGATAGTAGGGGGGAAGGTAAACGCTCTTCCTAAATGACCTGCTTCTTAATTAATTTTATTTGAGACACAGTCTCATTATGTTGTCCTGGGTAGAGTGCTGTGATGTCACAGCTCACAGCAACCTCAAACTCTTGGGCTTAAGTGATTCTCTTGCCTCAGCCTCCCAAGTAGCTGGAACTACAGGCACCTGCCATAATGCCCGGCTATTCTTAATTAATTTTAGCTCAAAACAATTCTTACGTGAAAGTGCTGTATTTTCTGATGGGAATTTCTGATCTCCTTCAGTTGGAAATTGGACAAACTTAAATATATGCCTATGGGGTAGCAAAGGCATTATGGTACAGCCTTGTAATGATATATTATATAGCCGTGAATAAAATCTTATTTTTGAAAAATTTTCAAAATATTAAATATAGTATTTAGGACATTATCTGGCGCATATTTCATTGCCACATTGAGTGTCAGCTGTTGCTAATGAACTTGAGGACAACTCCGTAAGGTCAGGCCTCTCATTCCCATATGGCAGATGAGGAAAGTGAGGCTCAGAGAGGGGCACAAAGTGACTACACTGCCCTCCACGGGTCTGTCCGGGAGGGGCAGAGTCTTGGTGGGAGAGTCTGGGGCCATCCTGCCTATTGCTTTCCAGTGGCAAGGCCTTAGTCAGCTCATCCCCTCACCACTTTGCACCTCCACGGCCATCTGTGACCTGTGGGGAAGGGCTAAGGGCGTTGTTGGGAAGCTTCTCTGAGCATGTGCAGCCAGCATGAGACTCGCTGATGGTGCTGGTACCTGGCTTCTGGGACAGGGCCCAGGAGACAGAACTGGGACCAAATAGGAGGAGGCCCCAGAGAGACAGGGTTACTTCCTACAGCCTGACGTTCCCAGAAGTAGTGAACCACATGTCCATTAGGGTGATCTGTAGGCTAAGGAAGGGACAACCCCAAAGGAAGCCTCAGGAGATGACTGGAGCAGAGGCTAGGGGCGTAGTCTTTCCCTCTGACAGGTCCTTACTCCATTCAATGTCTCCAGGCCCTGTTTTAGCTCACCATCCTTAGGAAAGGCACCCCGTCTCCCCAGGGCCTCAGTTTCACTTGCTGAACCAGAACAGCATGGTGGTTATGATTAATAGAGTTTTGGGGACCAGATCGTCTGGATACAAATCTCGGCTTCCGTGATTTTGCTTGCTTTCTTTTCTTTCCTTCCTTCCTTCCTTCCTTCCTTCCTTCCTTCCTTCCTTCCTTCTTTCTTTTTTTTTTGTGACAGAGTCTCACTTTGTCACTCTTGGTAGAGTGCTGTGGTATCATAGCTCACAGCAACCTCAAACTCTTGGGCTCAAGAGATCCTCTTGCCTCAGCCTCCCAAGTAGCTAGAACTACAGGTGCCCACCACACCCCCTGGCTATTTTTTTGTTGCAATTGTCATTGTTTAGCAGGCCTGGGCCAGATTCGAACATGCCACCCTTGGTGCATGTGGCTGGCGCAGTAACCACTGTGCTACAGATGCCAAGCCCATGATTTTGCTTTCTGATTGTATGAGCCTGGGCAAGGAAACTCCCCTCTCTGAGACTCAGTTTCCTCATCTGCAAAATGGAGATGATAACGGCACATACCCCACTGTTCCTGGTGAAGATTAGATGAGAAGTAAATACAACACATTCACTTGTACTCAGTGCACCAGCAGGGCCTGGCGCCCTGAGACTGTCAGCATTGCTGTTACTAGGATTGTTTTATTAGCTATGAAGGGGCTGGAGGACATGTGTGTGCCTGGAGGCGAGAGGCTGCTCCCCACCCGGCCTCCGTTCCTGCCCCCATCTCTCAGCCTGCAGTTGCCCTCACTGCCTTCAGCACCAAGCAAGCGACAGGCTGGGCCCATGGCGTCCTGGCAGGCCTGTCCTGGCAGCTGCTCCTATGAGGCGAGGCCCTGTGAGCAGCAGAGAATTAATTAGGCTGCATTCCTCTTTCAGGGCTCCCGGCAGGCCCGCACACAGCCCCCTTCTGAGCTGCTAAGGGTTCTTGGCTCAGATCCCTGGCAGGCCAAGGTGAGGCCCACATTCTGCTCTCCCCAAGAGGGGCTGGGAGGGCCCTAGTGGAGCGGGAGGCCCTGGCTGAGGAGGGGCCAACGATAAGCTCCCATCCTGGCTCTCCCTTGCTGAGCAAACTTCACTGGCTCCCCATCACTCAAGTTCAAATTCCTGACATTGGATGCTACTCCCAAGCTGGCCCTGCTGATCAGGCTGCTGCCTCTTCCTGGGTTCTTACACACTTTGGCCAAATACGCTTTGCACCCTGCCATGACACACTTTCCTGCACTGTCCCCCTGCTGTGACACCCTTCCTTGCACCATCCCCCTGCTCTGATGCCCTCCCTCCCACCATCCCCTGCTCTGATGCCCTCCCTCCCACCATCCTCTGCTCTGATGCCCTTCCTCACACAATCCCCCTCCTCTGATGCCCTCCCTCCCACCATCCCCCTGCTCTGATGCCCTCCCTCCCACCATCCCCCTGCTCTGATGCCCTCCCTCCCACCATCCCCCTCCTCTGATGCCCTCCCTCCCACCATCCCC